>NW_027590210.1:662500-689394 GCF_964213995.1 Mustelus asterias
CGCTTGTTCCCCCCCCCCGAGCTGTCCCCCCCTCTCAGACCCGCCCTGACCAATTCCTCTGAGACCCTCCAGTCCCACCAGGATTTCACCCCCCCTCCCCCCAAATCCCAGCCCTATCCATAGGGGCCCCTCCCCAGCTCCTGAACTCCTGTCCCCAAACCCCACCCCCACCGACAGACCCAAACCCCACCCCCACCGACAGACCCAAACCCCACCCCCACCGACAGACCCAAACCCCACCCCCACCGACAGACCCAAACCCCACCCCCACCGACAGACCCAAACCCCACCCCCACCGACAGACCCAAACCCCACCCCCACCGACAGACCCAGCCCCCACCGACAGACCCGAACCCCACCCCCACCGACAGACCCGAACCCCACCCCCACCGACAGACCCGAACCCCACCCCCACCGACAGACCCGAACCCCACCCCCACCGACAGACCCGAACCCCACACCCACCGACAGACCCAACCCCCACTGAGCCTAATCCCCCCCGACTCCTGAACCCACTCCCAATCCTAAACCTGCCGCACTCAATCTCTCACCCCCAAATTCCCCTCTCCCCTCCAGGTTCCCCACCCCCCAAAACCCCTTTAAATCCCCACTGCCCAAACCCACTCTCAGTCCCTCCACTTAAACCCCTCTGAACCTCCCCTCTGCCCAATCTCTCTCTGCCCCTCCTCCCGATCCTCTCTGCCCCTCCCCCTGATCCTCTCTGCCCAATCTTCTCCAATCCCAATTCCCCCCCCCCCCCCCCCACTCCAGCCAAATCTGTTGTCCCTCCTCACAATCCCTCTAAATCTCCCGATCCTTCCCTCTGAGCCCCGTACCCCGCTCCCCCACTGCCCAAACCATCTTCAAAGCCCCCCGGCTGAATATCCCTCTAAGTTCCCCTCTTTCCCCCCACCCCTCTCAACCTGGCAAATTCCCACTCCCTCCCTGTGAACAGCCTCTGGACTGACAGATCCCCCCCCTTCTAATTAGTAACCCCCCCCCCCCCCCCCCCCCCACCACACATCTATCCCCGTCCACCACCCCCCTGTAAACAGCTCCTGGTGGAGTTGGATGTGGAAACTCTGCCCATTTTAAACATTAACGTTCAAACGACTAATTCCCCTGACACTGAGCAGCCTGTGTTATAACATCCCGCACCCCCATCCTGTACAACAGACCCCCTGTCTGATTCCCCCCCCCCCCCTCAATTGCCCCCTTTCTCTGATAACCCCTGACTCTGGTCAGCCTGTGTTATAATATTCCCCCCTCTTGTACAACAGCCTCCCCCACCAGCCCCTTCCCTCTCTGTCTAATAGCCCCTGGCTCTGAACAAGCCCCTGTATTACACACTCCCCCCTTTCAGCAGTGCTGAATCCCTCTGAATTGCCCCCGATTCCCTCCCTCTGCGTTCCTGGGCCTTTGCTGCTTGTGAACAGCAAACCCGTGATCTGGCCCGTCCCCCACGAGAGAGCAGAGAGGGAGATAAGAGGCAGAGAAGCAGAGAGATATAGAGATGGAGTTAGAGAGAATGCTACTGTAATTCAGACAGAATGATTCACAGAGAGAGGGAAGCAGAGATCAGATACAGAGAGAGATAAGAGGCAGAGAGATATAGAGATGGAGATAGGATGCGACTGTAATTCAGACATTGATTCACAGAGAAGGAAGGGAGCAGAGATAAGAGACAGAGATATAGAGATGGAGTTAGTGAGGAATCTGCTGTGATTCAGACAATGATTCACAGAGAGAGGGAAGCAGAGAACAGATAGAGATATAGAGACAGAGGATGCTACTTTAATTCAAACAGACTGAGTCAGGGGGAGGCAGAGATAGAGAGAGGGGGAAGCAGAGAGAGATAGAGAGAGTCAAGCAGATAGCTAGAGAGATAAGACAGAGAAGCAGAGTTAAAGTTCAAATTTTATTCGTCACAAGTAGGCTTACATTAACACTGCAATGAAGTTACTGTGAAAAGATGGAGATAGAGAGAATGCTGCTGTACTTCAGACAGAATGAGTCAGAGAGGGAGCAGAGATAGATCGAGCGAGAGAGAGATGGAGAGGAGGCTGCTGTGATTGAGATAAAATGATCCACAGAGAGGGAGAGAGAGATGTGCAGAGAGGCTGAGATACAAAGTGAGATGTCGAGATAAATAGAAAGTGGGGCTTTGGCAAGACAGTGACAAAGTTTCAGAGAGAGAGTGAAAGATAGAGAGAATGAGAGAAAAGGGAGAAAGATGCTGCCATTTTGAGAGGCTGAGGTATAAAGGATGGGGAGAGACAGGGATTGGAAAGATGTGGAGAAACAGTTCTGAGGATGGGGGAGTTGCACAGACAGAGCTTCAGGGAGAGGGATTGAAATCTGGGATTACATTGGAGCAGGGATCACTGGGAATACCCCCTCCCCCTGACACACAGACCACTAACCCTCCGTGTAAAAGCCCCACCAGTCTATCTGTGAATAAAAATGAACGACCAAGACACGGGGACTTTTATTAATATTTTTCTCTCTGGTTATAGCTCTTGTCCGAGGATTCCTCACGGCAAAACTATTCGCTCTCTGCATCGCCAAAGTTTCCAAAGGAATTCTCCTTGGAAGAGAGAAAGAGAAAATAAAGTGAAATTTGATTAAACACAAAACAAAAGCTGATTATAAACAATAAAAGGCACAGCAAGATCCCAGGACTTGCTGAAATTCACAATCTCACTGGGGGAGGTGGGGGAAACATTCATTTTCACCTCCTCATTATTAAACCCTGACAAAATGGGAACACGTTTCAAATGCAATGAACTTCCAACTGCCTCCTGACTGTCCCGATATTGAATTTATTAAACACATCAAAGCGCTTTACTCCAGAGACAGGCCAGTGAAAAAACACAGGAGGCCCCAATGAAGTTCCCACTTCTATCAGTCACCTCTCTCCCCTCACTCTGTTTCTCCCTCTCCGTCTCTTACACACTTCCCCCCAGATCTCTATCTGTCCAATACCCCGTCTCTGCTCCTGTCTCTGGATAACCTGTCCTGATCTCTGCTCTGTTTCTCTATCTCGAGGCGAATCTGGATTGAAATGCTCTCTCTAAGTTTCTGTCTGACCGTTTAAAATAAAACTCACAATCAAAAGGGAAATGAGAAGGGGGCGGGAGCTGGAAAATCCACAATCCCACCCTGAAGCGGCTGCTTCACATTTTATTGAACCATTGAATTCAGCCACTTAAACCCTGTTGGGGAATTAAGCGAATGCAAAAGTGCTGCTGAGATTTAGGCCGTGAAGTGAGGCCTAGTCACAGAGGCTGCATTATTCCTCCGGTAGAAAGAACAAACCCCCCTCTCTCCCACCCCCCAGTTAAACAGAACAATCTTCTCCATCCACACCCACAAATCCCAGCGCCCTGTCTAAAAACACAAGCAGGACTCTGGGATTGAGAACAAGCCTTTCCCCCAGGCTCAGGAATTTGAATTTCAGCTCCCTCTCCCTCCCGAGTGCTTCACAGTGAGAGAGAGAGAGAGAGAGAGAGACTGGGAATGCTGCAATCAGGATCCCACAGGGAGTCCCACACTGCAGGAGGACACCCCCCCCACCCCCAGAGCCTCTGTCTCTATCCCCCTACCCCCCCTCCACTGAGCCCCCCCACACTCCCCACCCATTCTCTGTTCCTCTCTCTCTACCCCACCCTCCTTCCTCTCCATCTTTTCATGTTTAAAGTGTGGGGCGCTGTCACAGTGCAGGGAATATGGGGCGGGGAGGAGGGCACAGCAAGATCCCACACACAGTCTGAGCAGGGCTAGATACAAAGTGATTTTTAAGTGAGGATTGGGCTAAAGTGAGTGGGCAATGAGGGAACCACACTTCTCCCTCTCTCTCCCTCGCTCCCCCCCTCCATCTCTTCCCCCACCCCAAATAAAAATAATGACAAGTCACTCCAGGATTGGGGCTGTTTGTACATTCAATATGAACAGGGAACCTTCCACTTCGAGCACAGTCACACCTCTCTCTCCCATTCCCTCTGTCTCTCGCTGTTTCTTTCTCTCTGCCTGTTTTTCTGCCTCTATCTCTGAACCTGTCCAGCCCCCTCTGTGTCTCTTTTGCTTTCCCCCCAGATCTATATATATCCAAACCCCATCTCTGCCCCGGTCTCTCCTACTCTGGATAATCTGTCCTGATCTCTGCTCTGTTTCCCCGTCTGGGGATGAATGGGGATTAAAATGCTCTCTCTGATAAGTTTCTGTCTGACCGTTTCAAATAATGACGTGTTGTGGGCCACGTTTGCTATTTCTCAGTGATTTCCATGGGGAAATGGGGAGGGAAGCTCCTCCTGCAAAGCCAGATCTCTCTCTCACTGCAATGTGGCAGCAGCCAGATTCCAATATCTTTATATTGGGAAAAAATCTTTTCAAACACAACAGCACAGATTCAGCCTCAGTCACACAGCCGCTGGTTACAAATCCCACCTTCTGGGAGGGTGTGAGTGAGGGTCTTTTCCCCCAGAGACTGGGGAGCTGGGCTGTGAGTGCAGAGCAGAGGACCCCCCCCCCCTAACCCAGCCCCCCTCCAGTGTGTCTCCTCTCCCTGCCCCTCTGCCTTTGATCTCCCTCTGTTACCCTCCCTTTCTCTCTCCCTCCCTGATAACTCACAATCAAAGGAGAAAGATGGGAGAGAGAGATACAGCAGGAAAACCCACAATCACATCCCCAATCCGATGGATTAAAGCGGCTGCTGCTGGTTTTATTCGGCTGCCTTTCTCTCTCTCTCTCTCTGTCTTTCTCTCCTTCCCCCCCTCCCTGTCTTTCTCTGTCTCTGTCTGTCTTTCCCTCCCTCCCTGTCTCTCTCTTTCTCTCTCTCTGTCTTTCCCTCCCTGAAATTAAATCAAAAAAATTAACATTGGTGTTTTCCTTCACATTTGATTGAAAGGTGAAATATAGACAGGAATGTCTGGGGAGAGAGAGAGAGGGGAGGGGTGCAGAGATTGGGAAGAACGCTGGAGAGACAGAGACAGGGAAATTATGAACCCTCCATCCAAATAGAAATTCCTGGGAAAAGAGAGAGGAGAATCTGGAGTCACACAGCACAGAAACAGGCCCTTCGGCCCACCAGGTCTATGCTGGCCGTCAAATCCCAATCTACACTCCCCCCATTCCCCAGCACTTGCTGCACAGCCTACGATGCCTCGCTAATTTAAGTGCTTTAATTTACTCGACCCCCGTTTCCACTTTCTTTCCTTTGAACCCACTTTGCGGTCCGTGAGCGAGATTTTGTTTAATAAAGTGTGGTCGCTGTTGCAGTGCGAGCAAAGGCCACAGGCCCAGTGTGTGCACAGCAAGATCCCACAACAGCAGCAGCAACAATGTGAACCTGAATCAGATGGGACACAGTCCTCCCCAACACACCCCCAACACTCTCGCCTGCTGTGAGCCCCCTTCCCCACTCACTACCCTGTGTGTGTGTGTGTCTGTGTGTGTATCTGTCTGTGTGTTTGTGTGTGTCTCATCCCAAATTTTCAGAAAGGGTTGAACTCCCTCTTAAAACGAAGCCAAACCCTTTTTAAAACACAATCTCTGTGGTGCTCTGGAAGATCCCAGAAGGTGCAGTTCGCTGTGTTGTGTGTTTTAATTTGGGAAATGTTTATACAGAGGGAGAGTGAGGCAGAGAGGGGCTGAGGCAGTGAAATCCACCCCCCCCCCTCGCCCCGGGACCCTCAGAATTGAATCATAACGTGTAGGGCCACACGGGGGCACAGTGGTTGGCGCTGCTGCCTCACAGCTCCAGGGACCCGGGTTCAATTCCCGGCTCGGGTCACTGTGATCCTGTGTCTCTTCCCCCACCCCCTCACTGCACCTCACCCACTGCACCCCCACAAACCTCACCTCTTGCTTTCTTTTCCAGTTTTCCCCCTCTCTCTCTCCCACTCCCTCCATCTTTCTCTCTCACTCCCTGTCTTGCCTTTCTCTCTCTCTCTCCGTCCATCTTTCTCTCTCTCCCACTCCCTCCATCTTTCTCTCTCTCTCCCTCACACTGTTTCTCTCTCTCTTTATCCCTGCCTGTCTCTCTCTCTCTCACTGTCTTTCCCCCTCTTTCTCTCTCTCTCTCTCTCTGTCTTTCCCTCTCTCTCTCTTTCTCCCTCCCTCCCTGTCTTTCTCTTTCTCTCTCAGAGACTGGGAATGCTGCAATCAGGATCCCACAGGGAGTCCCACACTGCAGGAGGACACCCCCCCACCCCCAGAGCCTCTGTCTCTGTCCCCCTACCCCCCTCCACTGAGCCCCCCCACACTCCCCACCCCTTCTCTGTTCCTCTCTCTACCCCACCCTCCTTCCCCTCCATCTTTTCATGTTTAAAATGTGGGGCGCCGTCACGGTGCGGGAAATATGAGGAGGGGAGGAGGGGGGACAGAGCATGAGGGCACAGCAAGATCCCACACACACAGTCTGAGCAGGGCCAGATACAAAGTGATTTTTAAATGAGGATTGGGGTAAAGTGAGTGGGAAATGAGGGAACCACACGTCTCCCTCTCTCTCCCTCCACACGAGAGACCCCCAGATCCTGTGTCTCTTCCCCCACCCCCTCACTGCACCCCCCACAAACCTCACCTCTTGCTGCCCTTTCCTGCTCTCCCTCACTCTCCCCTCTCTGTCTCTCTCTCCCTTTCTCTCTCTCCCCCCCTCTCTGTCTCTTTCTCTCTGTCTCTCTGTAATATGGTTATGAAGCTGCATATATAAGGTTAAAGATGTGGTGTTTGAGAAATGTAAATATTGAAAAGAAATGCTGAGAAAACCAAAACGAACCATCCAGCGTTGTGTCTTTAGAAAGCCACACCCACAGATCCCAGCGCCCTGTCTAAAAACACAAGCAGGACTCTGGGATTGAGAACAAGCCTTTCCCCCAGGCTCAGGAATTTGAATTTCAGCTCCCTCTCCCTCCCGAGTGCTTCACAGTGAGAGGGAGAGAGACTGGGAATGCTGCAATCAGGATCCCACAGGGAGTCCCACACTGCAGGAGGACACCCCCCACCCCCAGAGCCTCTGTCTCTATCCCCCTACCCCCCTCCACTGAGCCCCCCCACACTCCCCACCCATTCTCTGTTCCTCTCTCTCTACCCCACCCGCCTTCCCCTCCATCTTTTCATGTTTAAAGCATGGGGCTCTGTCATAGTGTGAGGAATATGGGGCAGGGGGACAGAGCATGAGTGCACAGCAAGATCCCACACACAGCTTGAACAGGGCCAGATACAAAGTGATTTTGAAGTGAGGATTGGGGTGAAGTGAGTGGGAAATGAGGGAACCACACGTCTCCCTCTCTCTCCCCTCCATCTCTCCCCCACCCCAAATGAAAATAATAAGTCACTCCAGCATTGGTGCTGTTAGTACATTCGATCTGAACAGGGAACCTTCCACTTCGAGCAGAGTCCCACCTCTCTCTGATTCCCTCTTTCTCTCGCTGTTTCTCTCTCCCTCTATCTCTGAACCTGTCCAGCCCCCTCTGTGTCTCTTTTGCTTTCCCCCCAGATCTA
Source organism: Mustelus asterias (assembly GCF_964213995.1). Lineage (NCBI taxonomy): Eukaryota > Metazoa > Chordata > Chondrichthyes > Carcharhiniformes > Triakidae > Mustelus > Mustelus asterias. Next base: position 670,001 of record NW_027590210.1, read on the forward strand.
TATATATCCAAACCCCATCTCTGCCCCGGTCTCTCCTACTCTGGATAATCTGTCCTGATCTCTGCTCTGTTTCTCCGTCTGGGGATGAATGGGGATTAAAATGCTCTCTCTGATAAGTTTCTGTCTGACCGTTTCAAATAATGACGTGTTGTGGGCCACGTTTGCTATTTCTCAGTGATTTCCATGGGGAAATGGGGAGGGAAGCTCCTCCTGCAAAGCCAGATCTCTCTCTCACTGCAATGTGGCAGCAGCCAGATTCCAATATCTTTACAACACATCAAATATGAGGAAAATATATTTTCAAACACAACAGCACAGATTCAGCCTCAGTGACACAGTCGCTGTTTCTAAATCCCACCTTCTGGGAGGCTGTGAGTGAGGGTCTTTATCTCAGAGTAAAGTATAAAGTAAAGTTTATTTCTTAGTCACAAGTAAGGCTTACATTAACACTGCAATGAAGTTACTGTGAAATTCTCCTAGTCGCCACACTCTGGTGCCTGTTAATGCACCAGAGTGGGTTAATGCACCGAACCAGAGACTGGGGAGCTGGGTGGGCTGTGAGTGCACAGCGGAGGCTCCCCCCCCCCCCCCCCCCAGCTAACCCACTCCCCTCCAATCTCTCTCCTCTCCCTGCCCCTCTGCCTTTGCCCTCTCTCTCTCTCTCTCTGTTACCATCCCTTTCTCTCTCTCTCTCTCTCTCCCTCCCTGATAACTCTCAATCACGGGAGAAAGATTGAAGAGAAAGAGATATAGCAGGAAAACCCACAATCACATCCCAAATCCAATGAAAGGGTTGACCAGGATGTTGCCTGGTATGGAGGGTATTGGCTGTGAGGATTGATTGAATAAACTGGGATTGTTCTCCCTGGAAAGACGGAGGCTGAGGGACGACCAGCTGGAAGTTTATAAAATTATGAGGGGTGTGGCGAGGATAAACAGTTGGGAGCTTTTTCCCAGGACAGAAATGATAATTACAAGGGGAACAAGTTCAAGATAAGGGGGGAAAGGTTGAGTGGAGATGTGCGGGGAAGGTTTTTACACAGAGGGTGGTGGGGGCCTGGAATGCGCTGCCAAGTGAGGTGGTTGGGGCAGATACATTAGTGACATTTAAGACTTATCTGGATAGACACATGAACAAACGGGGTAGAGAGGGATACAGGCCATTGGTCTCGATAGGTAAACATGATCGGCGCAGGCTTGGAGGGCCAAAGGACCTGTTCCTGTGCTGTGCTGTTCTTTGTATTAAAGTGTCTGCTGCAGGTTTTATTCGACCGTCGAGTCCCATCGATTTAAACACAGGCACTGTTTGGAAAAGGAGCAAAATGCAAAAGCCTTCCTGAGGTTAGGCCTGGGATTGAGGCCTGGTCACAGAGGCTGCATTATACATCCTGGACAAAGAACAGGTTCCCCAGGCCCCGGCCAGTTCACCAGAACAATCCCCTCCAGTCCCGAAACCTCCCGGACAGGGCCTGGGAGGAGGGAGGGGGGAAAAGGGAACCTGTGGTGCCCCCACCCCCTTTCCCCTTCCACCCTCCCCTCACACCGCACGCAGCCCCCATTACAGAATCACAGAATCCTACAGTACAGAAGGAGGCCATTCGGCCCATCAGGTCTACACCAACCACATTCCCATCCAGGCCCCATCCTCATTACTCCATGTGACTCTCTCTCTCTCTCTCTGTCTCCCTGTCTCTCTCTCTCTCTTTGTGTGACTTTCTCTCTCTCTCTGTCTCCCTGTCTCTCTCTCTCTCTCTCTTTGTGTGACTTTCTCTCTGTCTCTCCCGATCTCTCTCTCCCTGTCCAATATTGTTATGAAGTTGCGTATATCAGGTTAAAAATGTGGTGTTTGACAAATGAAAATATTGAAAAGAAATGCTGAGAAAACCAAAACGAACCATCCAGCGTTGTGTCTTTAGAAAGCCTGTGTCTCTGTGCTGGGGATTTTAAACTGCAGAAAGCAGGGCTGCAGAACACAACTTTACAACATTTGTGTCCAAAGCAGCAGCCAGAGTCCCAGCAGAGCAAAACAGGCTTTGAACTGGACCGATGATTTTAAAACAAGCTCTCAAACGCACACAACCAATTGCATTCAAATTGGGGCGTTGGTGACAGCCTCAAGCCACTCAAATTGCAGGAATACTGTGAGGAAATTCTGGGTATTTAAACCTGGGACAGGGGGAAATAACGGGGAGGGAGCGACCTTGCTGCCTCTTTAGATTGAAGGGGGGAGAGTCTGATACTGAATCCTGCAGTAATATATACAGCTTCATCACATCACCATCTAAATAGAAGCAGAAACCAACTCAGAAAGTATTCCAGACCCAAGCAGCAGAAGCAAGTTCACACTTCCAACAGACGCCTGGTTATTCGAGGGTGACTCTATTCTGTAATGATTTATTTCATTATTCCTGAGTGAGTCTTGTCCTTGGAACAGCATTCTATTGGGGAGTTTATTCAGTTTGTTCATTGTTTTAATAAGGTTGTCACCCAGTCTAAATTAAAGACCTGTTTGGTTGTTCCTGATGGAGAGAGTGTCAGATCTTGCTTTAATTTACCAATTTCTCCCACAGTCCAAAGCTGTGCGGGTTGGGTGGATTGGCCGTGTTAAATTGACCCCAGTGTCAGGGGGATTAGCAGGTTAAAAGTGTGGGGTTACGGGAATAGGGCCTGGGTGGGATTGTGGTCGGTACAGACTAGATGGGCCGAATGACGACCTCCTGCACTGTAGGGATTGAATGTCTAAAACCAGTCGCTTCCTCCTGTCTCTCACACACTTATTTAAGATTACGAGGCGAGGTGTATCCCTTTAGGGGGTTACAAAATAGCGCAGAGGGAAACATCACCTCAGAGTGGTAACAATATTTATAATCCCACAATCACACACCCACCCTCCCTTAGTCAATGAATGAATGATTCAAATGACAATGAAGGTAATTCTGCACAGCAAGATCCCACTGCCAGTCCCACAGTGGAGGAGGACACCCCCAGACTCTGTGTCTCTTTCCCCCTGCCCCTCCTGAGACCCTCTCACACCTCCCCCACCCCTCTCTGTTTAGCTCTCCCTCCATTTCTCTATCTCTCTCTCTGCCTCCTCCGCCTCCCCAACCCTTCTCCTTCCCCTCAATCTTTCCTGTTTAAAGTTCTGCTCACGGGTCACAGTGCGAGGAATAGGGAGCCAGACCCACCTGTGTGCACAGCAAGATCCCACACACACAACCTGGTGAGGGCCAGATTAAATAAATGTTGTGGGTGAGGACTGCAGGAGAGTGTGTGGGAAATGGGATCCACTCCTCTCTCTCTCTCTCTCTCCCCAAATTAAATTGACAACAATTCACATTGGTGTTTTCTTAAACATTTTATTGAAAGATGAAATATAGACAGGAATGTCTGGGGAGAGAGAGAGGGGAGGGGTGCTGGGATTGGTAAGAACACTGGAGAGACAGAGAAATTCTATACCCCCCCCCCCATCCAAATAGAAATTCCTGGGAAAAGAGAGAGAGAAAAGAATCTGGAGTCACACAGCACAGAAACAGGCCCTTCGGCCCACCAGCTCCATGCTGGCCATCAAATCCCAATCTATCCTCCTCCCATTCCCCAGCACTTGCTCAAGAGCCTACGATGCCTCGGTGATTAAAGTGCTTGAATTTACCCGACCCCTTTTCAAGCTTTTTCCTTGAACCCACTTTGCGGTCCCTGAGCCAGATTTTGTTTGAAAATAAAAAGTGTGGGCGCTGTTGCTGTGCAGGCAAAGGCCACAGGCCCAGTGTGTGCACAGCAAGATCCCACAGTAGCAGCAGCAATGTGAACCTGAATCAGATGGGACACAGTCCTCCCCCCACCCCTCCCCCACTCTCTTGCCTGCTGTGAGCCCCCTTCCCCACTCACTACCCTGTGTGTGTCTGTGTGTGTGTGTCTGCATCATCCCAAATCTCCAGAAAGGCCGGAACTCCCTCTTAAAAGTAACCCATTTTAAAACTAAAATCCCTGTGGTGCACAGCAAGATCCCACAAAGTGCAGTCAGCTGTGTTGAGCATTTTTTAAATTTGGGAATTGTTTATACAGAGTGAGGGAGCCAGAGAGGGGCTGAGACAGTGAAATCCCTCTCTCAGGACCCTCAGAATTAAACTGGAGACCCTGTCCCTCACTGAAACCCCCCCTCCCTCTAACAGCCTGTGTCTCTCCCCCTGCATCTAACCCACAACTCCAGCTGTTTCCATCCCTCCCTCTTCCTCTCTCTCCCTGCCTCTCTGTCTCCATCTGTTTCTGCTCGAGAAGAGACAGGGAGAGAGAGGACAGGGAGAGAGAGAGACGGGGAGAGACAGAGATAAAGCGAGAGAGACAGATATTTGATAATTAATTGTGTATGGTCGCATTATTGAGTGTGGTTTAATTTGGTGATTTTTTTATACAGAGAGGCAGAGAGAGAGGTGAAGACAGTGACATTCTCCCCCTGGCACCCTCGCAAGTTCAAAGACACAAAAGCTGCAGACACTCTCACACACAAACTGGGTTTGGTAAGTTTCCCAATCTCTGCAGCTTCCCATGTGGCCCAGGGTTTGAATTGAAATTTAAAAGCAGCTTGGAGAGACTGCAGGATTTTTGAGTTGAGTTTCTCCCCCCCCCCCCTCACCCTGTAAATATAAAATAGAAATTCCTGGATTAAAATATTCCCTTGGACAGAGCAGAGGGAATGTGTGAGTGGTGTGTGTGTGTGTCTGAGACCTGGGCTGGATTTGGGAATATCTGCCTGCTGAAGAGGGTCAGTGAAACCATCCTGGCTGAATATCTCATCGCTAAAGAGTCACAGAGAGAGATATCTGATCAATAAATGTGTTACTGAACCCACTCTGGATGCTCCCTCTATCTCTGTCTTTCTCACTAACTTCATTGCAGTGTTAATGTAAGCCTTGTGACACTAAGAAATAAACTTTAAATCTTTCAACTTTAAAAACTCTCTCTTTCTGTCTCTCTCAGTAACTGCAGCGTTAATGTAAGCCTTACTTGTGACACGAATAAACAAACTTTAAAACTTTAAATATCCTCTCTGTCTCTTTCTGTCTCTTTATCTATGTCTCTGTCTCTGTGTGTCTCTGTCTCTCTCAGTAACTTCATTGCAGTGTTAATGTAAGCCTTACTTGTGACACTAATAATCAAACTTTAAAACTTTCAACTTTAAAACCTCTGTCTGTGTGTCTCTGTCTCAATTCAGACACTAGTTCAGTGCCAGGTTGAGAGGGGGTCAGTATTGAGCAGAGTGGGAGGCAGTTTGATACAAAGTTTGCAGAAACTGCAGCGAGTGTTTGTAAACATGTTGGGGTTGTGGAAAGGTCAGTGTGTAACAAGCTGAGGGAAGGTGTTTCCACTTCACATGTGGCTACTTTTTGACAGAGTTACCTTTGCATCTACAGGGAGCTCTGAAGCCTCATGGCTTTCTGCCTGCCTCTGTTTGAACAGTTTAATATGTTTCAGCACTGAGACCTCTGGCCCTTGTTGGGAATATCAGTCTCCCAGAATACCAGTATACCTGACTGCCCACCTCCCCGCCCGCCAACCCCAGCCCCCAACCCTGTGTGTGTGTTGTCCCAAGTCTGGAGACTTCCCCGCAGTCCCCTGAAAGGTTTAAACTGCCTCTGAGAAAACACCCCTTTTTAAAACAAAATCCCCAGCAAGATCCCACAAGGTGCAGTCAGCTGTGTTGAGTGTTTTGTAATTTGGGAAAAGTTTATACAGAGAGAGAGAGAGAGTGAGGCAGAGAGGGGCTGAGACAGTGAAATCAAACCCCCCGGGACACCCAGAATGAAAATTACACAGCACAAAATCCCAGGATTGCCCCTTTCCAGGTTTTACTGAGAGATTGTCCAACTAAATATTAATTCCTGGGAAAAAGAGGGAGAGAGAGAGAATAAAGAGAGGCAGAGAGAGGAAGGAAATGGAGAGAAAAGCAGAGAGAAATAGACAGAATGGGGGAAAAGCTGTGGAGAGGATGAAATGAAAATCTGAACATCTGTTAACTGAATTGTAAAGGCCTCTGTGAATTTTATTCAACAATTAGGTTCATTGCTCTGTCTCCGACCCCTGTTATTTTAGATTTAAAGCAAACTTATAGACAGTTTCATACATAATTTACTCTGCCACCCACCAAAGGGTTAACGTGTTTGCGACTAATTACAAAGCCGGGATATTTTAACCCCAGGGTTTCAAACTCCAGCCCCCCCTCCCCACAATCGAATCCGAGGAAGCAAGATTAAAATTAAACCTGGATCAGGATAATAAAGAGACAACAACTCACATGCGGCCTATAGAACAGGCTTCAGTCCATCCATCCTCCTCTGGAGAAAAGCCCCTTGTCCAAGGATTCCGAGTCCCGTTGCAGTCTTCAAAATTCAAATTCCTGGGGAGAAGAGAGAAAATAGTTAATTAAAATACAAGAAAATATTTAAATTAAATAGCACAAGAGCCCAGGATTCCCCTTCTCAGATTTTACTGAGAGATTGTCTAACTAGATATGAATTCTTGGGGAAAAGAGAGAGAAAATTAATTAAATACAAGAAACCATTGAAATTAAATCTCACCAAAACGCAGGATTCCCCCTTCTCAGTTACACAATCTCTCAGAAACATCAGAACAGGCATGAACAGAGAGAGAGAAGTCTACAAACAGAATCTCCTAAAACTGAATTCAAATATCCACAACCCCCCAGTCCATCCCTGTCTCCCTCTCAGACTCCAGGAGCTGCTCATCTCCCTCTTTCAGTTTGGGAAGGGGCTGCTGATTCCTTCGGGACACTTTTTAAAATCGCCCTCCCGGGATTGGTTTCTACAACTCCCTCCATCTCCCTTTCACTATCTCCCTCTCTTTTCTCCCTCTGCTCCTGTCTCTCTCACTCAGTGTAAAGATGGATGTTCCTGTCTAGATCCTTGTCCCTGTCCCCTCTCTTTCTCACTCGTTGTCTCTGTCCACAGCTGTTTCTTTCCCTCTCTCTCATGTACTCTGCATTGAAATGAGCGATGCCATATTCCTGTCTCCCTGTTTACAATAACACAGTTTTTGTTGATTAAAGGTTTAAAGAGACACAAAGGAAGATGGAGCCAGAGAGAGAGAGCGACATTCTGGAGAGTGATAGACAGATATGGAAGAATGCTCGAGAGAGAGACATTCTGGAGAGTGATGGACAGATATGGAAGAACGCTCGAGAGAGAGACATTCTGGTGAGTGATGGACAGATATGGAAGAACGCTCGAGAGAGAGACATTCTGGAGAGTGATAGACAGATATGGAAGAATGCTCGAGAGGGAGAGAGAGACATTCTGGTGAGTGATGGACAGATATGGAAGAATGCTCGAGAGGGAGAGAGAGACATTCTGGTGAGTGATGGACAGATATGGAAGAATGCTCGAGAGGGAGAGATGAATGGAAAGAAACAGGAAGGGAGAGAAAGCTGAAGATAGGGGAAAAATACTGGAGAGAGAGACAGAGAGAAATAGAATGGGGAAGAAAGCTGCAGAGGGGAAGATAAATGCAATGGCTGAACTTCAGAAAATTGAATTGTAATGTCCTCTGTGAATCTTATTTAACATTCGGGTAAATCACTCTCTCCCACCCCTGTTATTTTGGATTTGCATCAAACTTTTAGACAGTTTCATATTACAGATATTTAATTTACTCTTTGCCACCCAGCAAAGGGTTAACGTGTTTGCGACTAACTGCAATGCCAGGATATTTTAACCACAGGGTTTCAAACTCCACCCCCCCACACCCCACAATCGAACCAGAACTGGTTCATCCGAGGAAGCGAGATTAAAATTAAACCTGGATCAGGGTAATAAAGAGACGACAACTCACATGCGGCCTATAGAACAGGCCTCAGTCCATCCATCCTCCTCTGGAGAAAAGCCCCTTGTCCAAGGATTCTCAGTCCCATTGCAGTCTTCAAAATTCAAATTCCTGGGGAGAAGAGAAAATAATGAATTAAGGTACAAGAAAATGTTTAAATTAAATAGCACAAGAGCCCAGGATTCCCCCTTCTAAGATTTCACTGAGAGATTGTCCAACTAAATATTAATTCCTTGGGAAGAGATAGAATATAATTAATTTAAATACAAGAAAATGTTTAAATTTAATACACAAGAGCCCAGGATTCCCCTTTCTCAGTTACACAATCTCTCAGTAAAATCTAAATATTAATTCTTGGGTAAAAGAGAGAGAAATATATTAAAATACCAGAAAATGTTTAAATTAAATAGCACAAGAGCCCAAGATTCCCCCTTCTCAGATTTTACTGAGAGATTGTCCAACAAAATATTATTTCCTGGGAAAAAGAGGGAGAGAGAGAGGGAATAAAAAAGAGAGACAGATAGAGGAAGGAAAGGGATGGAGAGAGAGAAAGCAGAGAGGAAATAGACAGAATGGGGGAAAAGCTGCAGAGAGGACGAAATGAAATTTTGAACTTCTGAAAACTGAATTGTAAAGGCCTCTGTGAATTTTATTCAACAATTAGGAACAGCGGTCTGTCTCCCATCCCTGTTATCTTGGATTTAAAACAAATTGAGACAGTTTCATATCACAGACATTTAATTAACTCTTTGCCACCCACCTAAGGGTTAATGTGTTTGTAACTAATTGCAAAGCCGGGATATTTTAACCCCAGGGTTTCAAACTCCAGCCCCCCCACCCCACAATCGAACCAGGACTGGTTCATCCGAGGAAGCGAGATTAAAATTAAACCTGGATCAGGGTAATAAAGAGACGACAACTCACTTGCAGCCTATAGAACAGGCCTCAGTCCATCCATCCTCCTCTGGAGAAAAGCCCCTTGTCCAAGGATTCCGAGTCATGTTGCAGTCTTCAAAATTCAAATTCCTGGGGAGAAGAGAAAATAATTAATTAAGGTACAAGAAAATGTTTAAATTAAATAGCACAAGAGCCCAGGATTCCTCCTTCTAAGATTTCACTGAGAGATTGTTTAACTAAATATGAATTCCTTGGGAAGAGATAGAATATAATTAATTTAAATACAAGAAAATGTTGAAATTAAATAGCACAAGAGCCCAGGATTCCCCTTTCTCAGTTACACAATCTCTCAGTAAAAGCTAAATATTAATTCTTGGGTAAAAGAGAGAGAAATATATTAAAATACCAGAAAATGTTTAAATTAAATAGCACAAGAGCCCAAGATTCCCCCTTCTCAGATTTTACTGAGAGATTGTCCAACAAAATATGACTTCCTGGGAAAAAGAGGGAGAGAGAGGGAATAGAAAAGAGAGACAGATAGAGGAAGGAAAGGGAGAGAAAGAGAGAAAGCGGAGAGAAATAGACAGAATGGCGGAAAAGCTGCAGAGAGGACACAATGAAAGTCTGAACATCTGAAAACTGAATTGTAAAGGCCTCTATGAATTTTATTCAACAATTAGGAACAGCGCTCTGTCTCCCATCCCCTGTTATCTTGGATTTAAAACTAACTTTCAGACTGCTTCATATTACAGATATTTAATTTACTCTTTGCCACCCAGCAAAGGGTTAACCTGTTTCTGACTAACTGCAAAGCCAGGATATTTTAACCCCAGGGTTTCAAACTCCAGCTGCCCCCCCACACCCCACAATCGAACCAGAACTGGTTCATCCGAGGAAGCGAGATTAAAATTAAACCTGGATCAGGGTAACAAAGAGACAACTCACATGCGGCCTATAGAACAGGCTTCAGTCCATCCATCCTCCTCTGGAGAAAAGCCCCTTGTCCAAGGATTCCGAGTCCCATTGCAGTCTTCAAAATTCAAATTCCTGGGGAGAAGAGAAAATAATTAATTAAAATACAAGAATTCTTTAAATTAAATAGCACAAGAGCCCAGGATTCCCCCTTCTCAGTTACACAATCTCTCAGTAAAATCTAAATATTAATTCTTGGGGAAAGAGAGAGAAAATAATTAAAATACAAGAAAATATTTAAATTAAATAGCACAGCAAAAAACCCAGGATCTCCTCTCAGTGACACAATCTCTCAGTAACACCCAAACACAACAAGTCAGTTGTAAAGCAGAGACTAAAGAGATTGAGACAGTTCCCTCCCTGTGTGTTTCTCTCTCTCTCTCTCTATTCCACTCTCATTCAGATCTCGCTCCCTCTGATATGAAACATTAAATCTGGATCAGGTTAATAAACAGACACAACTCACTCGGGATGAAGCCTGAGCAACAGGCCTCAGTCAGCCCTCCCTCTGGAAGAAGCTCCTCTCTCTCATCCTGGTCACAAACATTCCCGTCCTTTGGATCCTCGACACATCCCCAGTTTTCAAAATTCCTCAGGAGAAAAAGAGATAAAAATTGGTTAAAAAGAGAGAGAAAAAGAGACAAGGCCATTTTAACAATAAGACACACAACATATCACAGCGAGGAGTCCAGCATTTCCATTCAAGTCCATTCAGCATCATGTCCACACAAGCAAAGCACAGGTAAAAACGCAGATTGAGACACACACACTGAATCAGAGTGGGAATGTTTTCAGTGCAGGGGGATTATTGGTGTGGAGACTGAAGGCTCTCAGATTCACATTTATCCTGAGTGTGCTGGATGCAAACCCCACCCTGAGTCTCTGACATGTCTGCAATGTCTGTCTCTCTATTGAGATGCTAATTCACCCCCCCTCCCCCTCTCACCCCAGAGGAGTTTGTGGCAATGTCAGACTGACTATTGATATGTTAATGCAGGGAGGCAATGGATTCTGCAATCTCCTGCCTTTAGTTTCTTTAGTTTAGTTTCAAACTTTATTTCTTTTCCCCTGTAGGTCGTGTTCGTCCATTTCAAAAACCCCCTGACCCCCCCACAGCAGCCCTGAAAATCCTTGCAGCCGCTCCCCACAACCCAGCGAGTGGAGGGGGAATGGGGATGTGTGAGTGAGTGGATTGGGGGGAATGTGTCAGTGTGTGTCTGTCTATCCCCCCCCTCTCTGCTCACACTTCCTGCCCAGCCTGCTGAAGACAGGGAAAGAATGGGAGTTGAACAAAGCCTCCTCTCTGCCTCCATTTTCAAAGGATTTGCCCCTTTCTCACACCAGTTTTGTCCATTGAGCTGTCCCTATCAATTGGAAAAAAGTTTTATTTATCTCGCTGTGAGATATGAAGTCACTAATTACTAAATACAGACAAAAACATCCCATTATGAGACACGGAGCTTCAATGGGATTTTAAACTGAAATCCTCGGATGTCAATTCCTGAGGTTAAAAGTTTCTAATTCATTAATTTGGATTAAATTAAAACCGGCCAGTATATTCTCACCAGCTGCTTTCTGTTAACTCTCCCCCTTATCACCGGTGGTTAGCACTGCTGCCTCACAGCGCCAGGGACCCGGGTTTGATTCCCGACTTGGGTCACTGTCTGTGCAGAGTCTGCACGTTCTCCCCGTGTCTGCGTGGGTTTCCTCCGGGTGCTCCAGTTTCCTCCCACAGTCTGAAAGATGTGCTGGTTAGGGTGCATTGGCCGTGCTAAATTCTCCCTCAGTGTGACCCGAACAGGCGCCGGAGTGTGGCGACTAGGGGATTCTCACAGTAACTTCATTGCAGTGTTAATGTAACCCTACTTGTCACACTAGTAGATAAACTGAAACTTAACACTCATGCACTGTCCTGCTCGCACTCACTCACTCTTATACACTTACTCACTTTGTACACTCACTCCCTATTACACACTTACACACACACACTCAAACACACACACATCTCACACACACATTCACTCTCTCGGAAACACTCGCTTTAACACACTCTCATCAACATACACATAAATACTCCCTCACACGCTCTCACACACACTCACATTCACTCACTCCACCCCCCCGCTCATTACACACTCACTCATCTCTCCCTTGCACACACACTCAGTCTATCTTTCATACACACACTCACACGAGGTATTCATACACACACTGTCACACTCTCTCTCACACTCACACACACTCTCACACACACACACACTCTCTCACACACACTCACTCTCTCTCACACACTCACTCTCTCACACACTCACTCTCTCTCACACACACACTCTCTCTCACACACACACTCTCTTACACACACACTCTCTCTCACACACACACTCTCTCTCTCACACACTCTCTCTCACACACACACACTCTCTCTCACACACTCCCCCCCACACACACACTCTCTCACACACTCTCTCACACACACACACTCTCTTACACACACACTCTCTCTCACACACACACACTCTCTCACACACTCTCTCTCTCACACACACTCTCTCACACACTCACACTCCCTCTTACACACACACAATCTCTTACACACACACTCTCTCTCACACACACACACACTCTCTCTCACACACACACACACACACACACTCTCTCTCTCACACACACACACACACACACACACACGCTCTCTCCCACACACACACTGTCCCACACACACACACTCTCTCTGTCTATCTCTGTCTGTCTGTCTCTCTCTCTGTCTGTCTCTCTCTGTGTCCCTCTCCCTCTGTCACTCTTTCTCTCTGTCTCTCTCTTTCTGTGTCTCCCTCTCTCTGTGTCTCCCTCTCTCTGTGTCTCCCTCTCTCTGTGTCTCCCTCTCTCTGTGTCTCCCTCTCTCTGTGTCTCCCTCTCTCTGTGTCTCCCTCTCTCTGTGTGTCTCCCTCTCTCTGTGTGTCTCCCTCTCTCTGTGTGTCTCCCTCTCTCTGTGTGTCTCCCTCTCTCTGTGTGTCTCCCTCTCTCTGTGTGTCTCCCTCTCTCTGTGTGTCTCCCTCTCTCTGTGTGTCTCCCTCTCTCTGTGTGTCTCCCTCTCTCTGTGTGTCTCCCTCTCTCTGTGTGTCTCCCTCTCTCTGTGTGTCTCCCTCTCTCTGTGTGTCTCCCCCTCTCTGTGTGTCTCCCTCTCTCTGTGTGTCTCTCCCTCTCTCTAACTCTCCCTCTCTCTGTCTCTCCCTCTCTCTGCCTCTCCGTCTCTCTGCCTCTCCGACTCTCCCTCTCTCCGTCTCTCCCTCTCTCCGTCTCTCCCTCTCTCAGTCTCTCCCTCTCTCAGTCTCTCCCTCTCTCAGTCTCTCCCTCTCTCAGTCTCTCCCTCTCTCAGTCTCTCCCTCTCTCAGTCTCTCCCTCTCTCAGTCTCTCCCTCTCTCAGTCTCTCCCTCTCTCTGTGTCTCCCTCTCTCTGTGTCTCCCTCTCTCTGTGTCTCACTCTCTCTGCGTCTCACTCTCTCTGCGTCTCCCTCTCTGTGTGTCTCTCTGTGTCTCCCACTCTCTGTCTCTCCCTCTCTCTGTCTCTCCCTCTCTCTGTCTCTCCCTCTCTCTGTCTCTCCCTCTCTCTGTCTCTCCCTCTCTCTGTCTCTCCCTCTCTCTGTCTCTCCCTCTCTCTGTCTCTCCCTCTCTCTGTCTCTCCCTCTCTCTGTCTCTCCCTCTCTCTCTCTGTCTCATTCTCTGTCTGTCTCTCTCTCTCTCTCTCTCTGTCTCTCTCTCTGTGTCCCTCTCCCTCTGCCACTCTTTATCTCTGTCTCTCTCTTTCTGTGTGTCTCCCTCTCTGTGTCTCCCTCTCTGTGTCTCCCTCTCTGTGTCTCCCTCTCTGTGTCTCCCTCTCTGCGTCTCCCTCTCTGTGTCTCCCTCTCTGCGTCTCCCTCTCTGCGTCTCCCTCTCTGCGTCTCCCTCTCTGCGTCTCCCTCTCTGCGTCTCCCTCTCTGCGTCTCCCTCTCTGCGTCTCCCTCTCTGCGTCTCCCTCTCTGCGTCTCCCTCTCTGCGTCTCCCTCTCTGCGTCTCCCTCTCTGCGTCTCCCTCTCTGCGTCTCCCTCTCTGCGTCTCCCTCTCTGCGTCTCCCTCTCTGCGTCTCCCTCTCTGCGTCTCCCTCTCTGCGTCTCCCTCTCTGCGTCTCCCTCTCTGCGCCTCCCTCTCTCTGTGTCTCCCTCTCCTTGTGTCTCCCTCTCCCTGTGTCTCCCTCTCCCTGTGTCTCCCTCTCTCTGTCTCTCCCTCTCTCTGCCTCTCCGTCTCTCTGCCTCTCTCAGTCTCTCCCTCTCTCAGTCTCTCCCTCTCTCAGTCTCTCCCTCTCTCAGTCTCTCCCTCTCTCAGTCTCTCCCTCTCTCAGTCTCTCCCTCTCTCAGTCTCTCCCTCTCTGTCTCTCCCTCTCTCAGTCTCTCCCTCTCTCAGTCTCTCCCTCTCTCAGTCTCTCCCTCTCTCAGTCTCTCCCTCTCTCAGTCTCTCCCTCTCTCAGTCTCTCCCTCTCTCTGTGTCTCCCTCTCTCTGTGTCTCCCTCTCTCTGTGTCTCCCTCTCTCTGTCTCTCCCTCTCTCTGTCTCTCCCTCTCTCTGTCTCTCCCTCTCTCTGTCTCTCCCTCTCTCTGTCTCTCCCTCTCTCTGTCTCTCCCTCTCTCTGTCTCTCCCACTCTCTGTCTCTCCCTCTGTCTGTCTCTCCCTCTGTCTGTCTCTCCCTCTCTCTGTCTCTCCCTCTCTCTGTCTCTCCCTCTCTCTGTCTCTCCCTCTCTCTGTCTCTCCCTCTCTCTGTCTCTCCCTCTGTCTGTCTCTCCTTCTCTCTGTCTCTCCCTCTCTCTGTCTCTCCCTCTCTCTGTCTCTCCCTCTCTCTGTCTCTCCCTCTCTCTGTCTCTCCCTCTCTCTGTCTCTCCCTCTCTCTGTCTCTCCCTCTCTCTGTCTCTCCCTCTCTCTGTCTCTCCCTCTCTCTGTCTCTCCCTCTCTCTGTCCCTCTCTCTCTCTCTGTCTCTCCCTCTCTCTGTCTCTCCCTCTCTCTGTCTCTCCCTCTCTCTGTCTCTCCCTCTCTCTGTCTCTCCCTCTCTCTGTCTCTCCCTCTCTCTGTCTCTCCCTCTCTCTGTCTCTCCCTCTCTCTGTCTCTCCCTCTCACTGTCTCGCTGCCGCTCTCTCTCTGTCTCATTCTCTGTCTGTCTCTCTCTCTCTCTGTCTCTCTCTCTGTGTCCCTCTCCCTCTGCCACTCTTTATCTCTGTCTCTCTTTTTCTGTGTGTCTCCCTCTCTGTGTCTCCCTCTCTGTGTCTCCCTCTCTGTGTCTCCCTCTCTGTGTCTCCCTCTCTGTGTCTCCCTCTCTGTGTCTCCCTCTCTGTGTCTCCCTCTCTGTGTCTCCCTCTCTGTGTCTCCCTCTCTGTGTCTCCCTCTCTGTGTCCCCCTCTCTGCGTCCCCCTCTCTGCGTCTCCCTCTCTGCGTCTCCCTCTCTGCGTCTCCCTCTCTGCGTCTCCCTCTCTGCGTCTCCCTCTCTGCGTCTCCCTCTGTGCGTCTCCCTCTCTGCGTCTCCCTCTCTGCGTCTCCCTCTCTGCGTCTCCCTCTCTCTGCGTCTCCCTCTCTCTGCGTCTCCCTCTCTCTGCGTCTCCCTCTCTCTGCGTCTCCCTCTCTCTGCGTCTCCCTCTCTCTGCGTCTCCCTCTCTCTGCGTCTCCCTCTCTCTGCGTCTCCCTCTCTCTGCGTCTCCCTCTCTCTGCGTCTCCCTCTCTCTGCGTCTCCCTCTCTCTGCGTCTCCCTCTCTCTGCGTCTCCCTCTCTCTGCGTCTCCCTCTCTCTGCGTCTCCCTCTCTCTGCGTCTCCCTCTCTCTGCGTCTCCCTCTCTCTGCGTCTCCCTCTCTCTGCGTCTCCCTCTCCCTGCGTCTCCCTCTCCCTGCGTCTCCCTCTCCCTGCGTCTCCCTCTCCCTGCGTCTCCCTCTCCCTGCGTCTCCCTCTCCCTGCGTCTCCCTCTCCCTGCGTCTCCCTCTCCCTGCGTCTCCCTCTCCCTGCGTCTCCCTCTCCCTGCGTCTCCCTCTCCCTGCGTCTCCCTCTCCCTGCGTCTCCCTCTCCCTGCGTCTCCCTCTCCCTGCGTCTCCCTCTCCCTGCGTCTCCCTCTCCCTGCGTCTCCCTCTCCCTGCGTCTCCCTCTCCCTGCGTCTCCCTCTCCCTGCGTCTCCCTCTCCCTGCGTCTCCCTCTCCCTGCGTCTCCCTCTCCCTGCGTCTCCCTCTCCCTGCGTCTCCCTCTCCCTGCGTCTCCCTCTCCCTGCGTCTCCCTCTCCCTGCGTCTCCCTCTCCCTGCGTCTCCCTCTCCCTGCGTCTCCCTCTCCCTGCGTCTCCCTCTCCCTGCGTCTCCCTCTCCCTGCGTCTCCCTCTCCCTGCGTCTCCCTCTCCCTGCGTCTCCCTCTCCCTGCGTCTCCCTCTCCCTGCGTCTCCCTCTCCCTGCGTCTCCCTCTCCCTGCGTCTCCCTCTCCCTGCGTCTCCCTCTCCCTGCGTCTCCCTCTCCCTGCGTCTCCCTCTCCCTGCGTCTCCCTCTCCCTGCGTCTCCCTCTCCCTGCGTCTCCCTCTCCCTGCGTCTCCCTCTCCCTGCGTCTCCCTCTCCCTGCGTCTCCCTCTCCCTGCGTCTCCCTCTCTCTGCGTCTCCCTCTCTCTGCGTCTCCCTCTCTCTGCGTCTCCCTCTCTCTGCGTCTCCCTCTCTCTGCGTCTCCCTCTCTCTGCGTCTCCCTCTCTCTGCGTCTCCCTCTCTCTGTGTCTCCCTCTCTCTGTCTCCCTCTCTCTGTGTCTCCCTCTCTCTGTGTCTCCCTCTCTCTGTGTCTCCCTCTCTCTGTGTCTCCCTCTCTCTGTGTCTCCCTCTCTCTGTGTCTCCCTCTCTCTGTGTCTCCCTCTCTCTGTGTCTCCCTCTCTCTGTGTCTCCCTCTCTCTGTGTCTCCCTCTCTCTGTGTCTCCCTCTCTCTGTCTCTCCCTCTCTCTGTCTCTCCCTCTCTCTGTCTCTCCCTCTCTCTGTCTCTCCCTCTCTCTGTCTCTCCCTCTCTCTGTCTCTCCCTCTCTCTGTCTCTCCCTCTCTCTGTCTCTCCCTCTCTCTGTCTCTCCCTCTCTCTGTCTCTCCCTCTCTCTGTCTCTCCCTCTCTCTGTCTCTCCCTCTCTCTGTCTCTCCCTCTCTCTGTCTCTCCCTCTCTCTGTCTCTCCCTCTCTCTGTCTCTCCCTCTCTCTGTCTCTCCCTCTCTCTGTCTCTCCCTCTCTCTGTCTCGCTGCCGCTCTCCCTCTGTCTCATTCTCTGTCTGTCTCTCTCTCTCTATCTCTGTGTCCCTCTCCCTCTGCCACTCTTTATCTCTGTCTCTCTCTCTGTGTCCCTCTCCCTCTGCCACTCTTTATCTCTGTCTCTCTCTTTCTGTGTGTCTCCCTCTCTGTGTCTCCCTCTCTGTGTCTCCCTCTCTGTGTCTCCCTCTCTGTGTCTCCCTCTCTGTGTCTCCCTCTCTGTGTCTCCCTCTCTGTGTCTCCCTCTCTGTGTCTCCCTCTCTGCGTCTCCCTCTCTGCGTCTCCCTCTCTGCGTCTCCCTCTCTGCGTCTCCCTCTCTGCGTCTCCCTCTCTGCGTCTCCCTCTCTCTGCGTCTCCCTCTCTCTGCGTCTCCCTCTCTCTGCGTCTCCCTCTCTCTGCGTCTCCCTCTCTCTGCGTCTCCCTCTCTCTGCGTCTCCCTCTCTCTGCGTCTCCCTCTCTCTGCGTCTCCCTCTCTCTGCGTCTCCCTCTCTCTGCGTCTCCCTCTCTCTGCGTCTCCCTCTCTCTGCGTCTCCCTCTCTCTGCGTCTCCCTCTCTCTGCGTCTCCCTCTCTCTGCGTCTCCCTCTCTCTGCGTCTCCCTCTCTCTGCGTCTCCCTCTCTCTGCGTCTCCCTCTCTCTGCGTCTCCCTCTCTCTGCGTCTCCCTCTCTCTGCGTCTCCCTCTCTCTGCGTCTCCCTCTCTCTGCGTCTCCCTCTCTCTGCGTCTCCCTCTCTCTGCGTCTCCCTCTCTCTGCGTCTCCCTCTCTCTGCGTCTCTTCCTCTGCGTCTCCCTCTCTCTGCGTCTCTTCCTCTCTGCGTCTCTTCCTCTCTGCGTCTCTCCCTCTCTGCGTCTCTCCCTCTCTGCGTCTCTCCCTCTCTGCGTCTCTCCCTCTCTGCGTCTCTCCCTCTCTGCGTCTCTCCCTCTCTGCGTCTCTCCCTCTCTGCGTCTCTCCCTCTCTGCGTCTCTCCCTCTCTGCGTCTCTCCCTCTCTGCGTCTCTCCCTCTCTGCGTCTCTCCCTCTCTGCGTCTCTCCCTCTCTGCGTCTCTCCCTCT
This sequence comes from Mustelus asterias, assembly GCF_964213995.1. Taxonomy (NCBI): domain Eukaryota; kingdom Metazoa; phylum Chordata; class Chondrichthyes; order Carcharhiniformes; family Triakidae; genus Mustelus; species Mustelus asterias. Next base: position 688,006 of record NW_027590210.1, read on the forward strand.
CTGCGTCTCTCCCTCTCTGCGTCTCTCCCTCTCTGCGTCTCTCCCTCTCTGCGTCTCTCCCTCTCTGCGTCTCTCCCTCTCTGCGTCTCTCCCTCTCTGCGTCTCTCCCTCTCTGCGTCTCTCCCTCTCTGCGTCTCTCCCTCTCTGCGTCTCTCTCTCCCTCTCTGCGTCTCTCCCTCTCTGCGTCTCTCCCTCTCTGCGTCTCTCCCTCTCTGCGTCTCTCCCTCTCTGCGTCTCTCCCTCTCTGCGTCTCTCCCTCTCTGCGTCTCTCCCTCTCTGCGTCTCTCCCTCTCTGCGTCTCTCCCTCTCTGCGTCTCTCCCTCTCTGCGTCTCTCCCTCTCTGCGTCTCTCCCTCTCTGCGTCTCTCCCTCTCTGCGTCTCTCCCTCTCTGCGTCTCTCCCTCTCTGCGTCTCTCCCTCTCTGCGTCTCTCCCTCTCTGCGTCTCTCCCTCTCTGCGTCTCTCCCTCTCTGCGTCTCTCCCTCTCTGTGTCTCTCCCTCTCTGCGTCTCTCCCTCTCTGTGTCTCTCCCTCTCTGTGTCTCTCCCTCTCTGTGTCTCTCCCTCTCTGTGTCTCTCCCTCTCTGTGTCTCTCCCTCTCTGTGTCTCTCCCTCTCTGTGTCTCTCCCTCTCTCTGTCTCTCCCTCTCTCTGTCTCTCCCTCTCTCTGTCTCTCCCTCTCTCTGTCTCTCCCTCTCTCTGTCTCTCCCTCTCTCTGTCTCTCCCTCTCTCGTCTCTCCCTCCTCTCTCAGTCTCTCCCTCTCTCAGTCTCTCCCTCTCTCAGTCTCTCCCTCTCTCAGTCTCTCCCTCTCTCAGTCTCTCCCTCTCTCAGTCTCTCCCTCTTCAGTCTCTCCCTCTCTCAGTCTCTCCCTCTCTCAGTCTCTCCCTCTCTCAGTCTCTCCCTCTCTCAGTCTCTCCCTCTCTCAGTCTCTCCCTCTCTCTGTCTCTCCCTCTCTCTCTGTCTCCCTCTCTCTCTGTCTCCCTCTCTCTCTGTCTCCCTCTCTCTCTGTCTCCCTCTCTCTCTGTCTCCCTCTCTCTCTGTCTCCCTCTCTCTCTGTCTCCCTCTCTCTGTCTTTCTCCCTCTCTCTGTCTTTCTCCCCTCTCTCTGTCTCTCTCCCTCTTTGTCTCTCTCCCCTCTCTGTCTCTCTCCGTCTCTGTCTCTCTCCGTCTCTGTCTGTCTCTCTCCGTCTTTGTCTCTCTCCGTCTTTGTCTCTCTCCCTCTCTGTCTCTCTCCGTCACTGTCTCTCTCCGTCTCTGTCTCTCTCCGTCTCTGTCTCTCTCCGTCTCTGTCTCTCTCCGTCTTTGTCTCTCTCCGTCTTTGTCTCTCTCCGTCTTTGTCTCTCTCTGTCTCTGTCTCTCTCTCTCTGCCTCTCTGTTTTTCTCTCTCTGTCTCT
>NW_027590213.1:0-30000 GCF_964213995.1 Mustelus asterias
GAGAGAATGTGTGTGAGAGAGAGTGTATGTGAGAGAGTGAGAGTGTGTGAGAGAGAGTGTGTGTGAGAGAGAGTGTGTGTGAGAGAGTGTGTGGAGAGTGTGTGAGAGAGTGAGAGTGTGTGGAGAGAGAGTGTGTGTGAGAGAGTGGGGTGTGAGAGAATGTGTGTGTGAGAGAGTGTCTGTGAAAGAGAGAGTGTTTGTGCGAGAATTTGTGTGAGAGAGTGTGTGAGAGAGAGAATGTGTGTGAGAGAGAGTGTATGTGAGAGAGAGAGAGTGTGTGTGAGAGAGAGTGTGTGTGAGAGAGTGAGAGTGTGGGAGAGAGAGTGTGTGTGAGAGAGTGTGTGTGAGAGAGTGTGTGTGAGAGAGAGTGTTTGTGAGAGAGAGTGTGTGTGAGAGAGAGTGTGTGTGAGAGAGAGTGTGTGTGAGAGAGAGTGTGTGTGAGAGAGTGTGTGTGTGAGAGAGTGTGTGAGAGAGAATGTCCGAGGGAGAGTGTGTGTGTGAGAGAATGTGAGTGAGAGAGAGTGCGTTTGAGAGAGTGTGTGTGTGTGAGAGTGTGTGTTTGTGAGAGAGAGAGTGTGTGAGAGAGAGCACCCTCAACACATTTCAAAACTACACTGATTTCCACTTGAAGGAATAACTTCTCCACCCCAACACTATCCCGTCATTCTCGATAAGCCCATGCTGCCCGTGTTCTGGGATAAATTACACGCAAGTGAAAAGATGATTTTAAATAGTGGGGTTACATTTGCCACCCCCCAATCTGTAGGAACTGCTCCAGAGTCTATAGAATTTTGGAAGATGAAGACAGAATATTAGTTGAATGGTGATAGATTGGGAAATGTTGTACAAAGGGACCTGGGTATCTGAGAACACCAGTCACTGAAAGCAAGCATGCAGCTACAGCAAGCAGTTAGGAAGACCAATGGGATGTTGTCCTTCATTGCAAGAGGGTTCGAGTAGAAGAGCAAGGATGTCTTACTGCAGCTGGACAGAGCCTCGGTGAGACCACACCTGGAGTCTTGTGTACAGTGTTCCTCTCCTTATCTGAGGAAGGATGTACTTGCCACAGAGGGAGAGCAGTGAATGTTCACCAGACTGATTCCTGGGATGGCAGCATTGATGTCTGAGGGGAGATTGGGTCGGCTGGGCCTGTATTCACTGGAATGTAGAAGAGTGAGCGGGGATCTAATTGAAACGTATAAAATTCTGACAGTGCTGGACAGGCTGGAACTGCTCACACACAGATAGAGAACACTCCCACAGTCTCACTCACAATGTGAAACTATTAAAATTGGGGTTGTTCTGGGAGCCAGAATGAAAGGAAAACAGATATCGGAGGATGGTGGGACAACAGGAGCTGGGGAAGGCCCATAGGCACAAATTAACACGGTGAAGTTTGGACCCTGTGGGGTGACAGTTGTCTGAATACAGATTCTATCTTATTGTAACATTCGGTACCACATGTACTGAGCTCACCAGCATTTGCAGAAGCCATTATATAAATACCGTTCTGTCTGTATTGTGTGAATCCAATCTTGAAATCTCCACTAATGTTGCTAATTCTGCCAAGACAGAAACAGAAAGAGTGTTTGAATTCTCCGTGATTCGACCCCTTAACGATATTGGGCAATTTAACATGGCCAATCCAGCTAACTTGCACATCTTTGGATTCTAAGGGGCAATTTACCATGGCCAATCCAGCTAACCTTTGCATGTTTGGAGTGTGGTAGGTAGCCGGGGTACCCGGAGGAATCCCACGCAGACACGGGAAGAATGTGGAGACTCAGAGAGACAGTCACTCAGGGCTGGAATTGAACCCGGGCCCCTGGCGCTGAGAGGCAGCAGTGCTAACCATGGTGCCACCTTGCCTATGGGCCGTCCCCAGCTCCTCCTGTCCCACCATTCTCCTATATCAGTTTTTCTGTAATTAAGGTTCCCAGAGCATGCCCATGCTGTCAGACCTGCTGAGATTTTGCAGCATTTTCTGTTTTTGTTTCAGTTTTAAGTTTAGGTTTACTTATTAGTGTCACAAGTAGGCTTACATTAACACTGCAATGAAGTTACTGTGAAAATCCCCAAGTCGCCACACTCCGGCACCTGTTCGGCTACACTGAGGGAGAATTTAACATGGCCAACGCACCCTAAACATCGTGTCTTTCAGACTGTGGGAGGAAAGTGGAGCGCCCGGAGGAAACCCACGCAGATACGGGGAGAATGTACAGACTCCGCACAGACAGTGAACAAGCCGTGAATCGAACCCGGGTCCCTGGTGCTCTGAGGCAACAGTGCTAACCTCTGTGCCACCCACTGCAAACACAACACACAGAGTAAAATCCCCTCTGCTCTGTCCAAGGAATTTTTAATTGCAGATTTTTAGATTGACTTTAAGGAAAAACAGAACTCACTGTGAAAATCCCCCAAGTCGCCACACTCCGGCACCTGTTCGGCTACACTGAGGGAGAATTTAGCACGGCCAATGCACCCTAACCATCGTGTCTTTCAGACTGTGGGAGGAAAGTGGAGCAGCCGGAGGAAACCCACGCAGACACGGGGAGAATGTGCAAACTCAAAACACACAGTCATCCGAGGCTGGAATTGAACCCGGGTTCCTGACGCTGTGAGGCAGCAGTGCCAACCACTGTGCCATTGTACCACCCTGCTCTGAAAACACTTCCAACCCAAACACAACACACAGAGTAAAATCCCCTCTGCTCTGTCCAAGGAATTTTTAAATGCAGATTTTTAGATTGACTTTTTAGGAAAAACAGAACTCAAATTGCTCAGCATCCCAGTGTGGACTCTTGTTTATTTCAACCATGATCTCATCCCTGCAGATTCAAACATGAAGTTTAAGCTGTGGATACAGTTGTGTCTGTCTGTCTCAGAGTTTGTGTATTCAGTCTTTCACTGCCTTTTAAACTTATCTGAAGAATTTGAATGCTGGATGTTGCTTCATCATTCCTTTCTCTCAGCACATGGAACTGGTGAAACTTCAAGAGTCACAATCTAATGTCAGTAACAAAGAACTGTATCTTTATTCATCCATCATTTCCAATCTCTGAATAGATCACACACATTTCCAGAATGCAGGAAGCTCTCAATGGAAACTGCTTCCAATTATTCCCCAATACAATTGTTCACACTTTACTGTGAACTACATTCCACTGACATTCCCAAAGCAGCCACAGAAAAGTGACTGGTTATTTTAAACACTGAAACTGAACTATATTGACTTACGATTCACTCACATTGTACAGAAATGTTGCCCCTGTGGGATGACAGTTTGGGAGTAACATTGCAACATTAAGGTCCCCTGCGTATTGTGTTTGACAACATTTGCAGCATTTCCAAGATATCAGCGACATTGCTGTGTGTATTGTGTGAATACAGCTGTGAAATATCCACACATATTGAACTCCCACTGCTGCTGCCTTTTCATCATTTATAAACACACAAACTAGAAGCAGGAGGAGGCCATTCGGCCCTTCCAGCCTGCTCCAACACTCATTATGATCATGGCTGATCATCAAATTCAACATCCTTTTCCCACTTTAGCCCCAAGAGCTCCATCCAATGACTGGGTAAAATTAGATCCCTCTTTGTTCTCACATTCAATCGATCGAACAGTGGATTCATCAAGTGTTTCGATGCAGAGAAAACCTCCCTCTACACTGTCCCCACCAAACACCCCCAGGACAGATACAGCACGGGGTTACATACAGAGTAAACCTCCCTCTACACTGTCCCCATCAAACACCCCCAGGACAGATACAGCACGGGGTTCGATACAGAGTAAAGCTCCCTCTACACTGTCCCCCATCAAACACTCCCAGGACAGATACAGCACGGAGTTAGATACAGAGTAAAGCTCCCTCTACACTGTCCCCATCAAACACCCCCAGGACAGATACAGCACGGGGTTACATACAGAGTAAAGCTCCCTCTCCACTGTCCCCATCAAACACTCCCAGGACAGGTACAGCACGGGGTTAGGTACCTGTCCTGGGAGTGTTTGATGGGGTTAGATCCAGAGTAAAGCTCCCTCTACACTGTCCCCCATCAAACACCCCCAGGACAGGTACAGCACGGGGTTAGATACAGTGTAAAGCTCCCTCTGCACTGACCCCATCAAACACTCCCAGGACAGGTACAGCACGGGATTAGATACAGAGTAAAGCTCCCTCTACACTGTCCCCATCAAACACTCCCAGGACAGATACAGCACGGGGTTAGATACAGAGTAAAGCTCCCTCTACACTGTCCCCATCAAACACACTCAGGACAGGTACAGCACGGGGTTAGATACAGAGTAAAGCTCCCTCCACACTGTCCCCATCAAACACTCCCAGGACAGGTACAGCACGGGGTTAGATACAGAGTAAAGCTCCCTCTACACCATCCCCATCAAACACTCCCAGGACAGGTACAGCACAGGGTGAGATACAGAGTAAAGCTCCCTCTACACAGTCCCCATCAAACACTCCCAAGACAGGTACAGCACGGGGTTAGATACAGAGTAAAGCTCCCTCTACACCGTCCCCATCAAACACTCCCAGGACAGATACAGCACGGGATTTGATACAGAGTAAAGCTCCCTCTACACTGTCCCCCATCAAACACTCCCAGGACAGATACAGCACGGGATTAGATACAGAGTAAAGCTCCCTATACACTGTCCCCATCAAACACTCCCAGGACAGATACAGCACGGGATTTGATACAGAATAAAGCTTCTTCTACACTGTCCCCATCAAACACTCCCAGGACAGGTACAGCACGGGGTTAGATACAGAGTAAAGCTCCCTCTAAACTGTCCCCCATCAAACACTCCCAGAACAGGTCTCGCACGGGGTTAGATACGGAGTAAAGCTCCCTGTACACTGTCCCCATGAAACACACTCAGGACAGGTACAGCACGGGGTTAGATACAGAGAAAAGCTCCCTCTACACTGTCTCAATCAAACACTCCCAGGACAGATACAGCATGGGGTTAGATACAGAATAAAGTTCCCTCTCCACTGTCCCCCATCAAACACTCCCAGGACAGGTGCAGCACGGGGTTAGATCCAGAGTAAAGCTCGCTGTACACTGTCCCCATCAAACACACTCAGGACAGGTGCAGCACGGGGTTAGATACAGTGTAAAGCTCCTTCTGCACTGACCCCATCAAACACTCCCAGGACAGGTACAGCACGGGATTAGATACAGAGTAAAGCTCCCTCTACACTGTCCCCATCAAACACTCCCAGGACAGATACAGCACGGGGTTAGATACAGAGTAAAGCTCCCTCTACACTGTCCCCATCAAACACACTCAGGACAGGTACAGCACGGGGTTAGATACAGAGTAAAGCTCCCTCCACACTGTCCCCATCAAACACTCCCAGGACAGGTACAGCACGGGGTGAGATACAGAGTAAAGCTCCCTCTACACCATCCCCATCAAACACTCCCAGGACAGGTACAGCACAGGGTTAGATACAGAGTAAAGCTCCCTCTACACAGTCCCCATCAAACACTCCCAAGACAGGTACAGCACGGGGTTAGATACAGAGTAAAGCTCCCTCTACACCGTCCCCATCAAACACTCCCAGGACAGATACAGCACGGGATTTGATACAGAGTAAAGCTCCCTATACACTGTCCCCATCAAACACTCCCAGGACAGATACAGCACGGGATTTGATACAGAATAAAGCTTCTTCTACACTGACCCCATCAAACACTCCCAGGACAGGTACAGCACGGGGTTAGATACAGAGTAAAGCTCCCTCTAAACTGTCCCCCATCAAACACTCCCAGAACAGGTCTCGCACGGGGTTAGATACGGAGTAAAGCTCCCTGTACACTGTCCCCATGAAACACACTCAGGACAGGTACAGCACGGGGTTAGATACAGAGAAAAGCTCCCTCTACACTGTCTCAATCAAACACTCCCAGGACAGATACAGCATGGGGTTAGATACAGAATAAAGTTCCCTCTACACTGTCCCCCATCAAACACTCCCAGGACAGGTGCAGCACGGGGTTAGATCCAGAGTAAAGCTCGCTGTACACTGTCCCCATCAAACACACTCAGGACAGGTACAGCACGGGGTTAGATACAGTGTAAAGCTCCCTCTGCACTGTCCCCATCAAACACTCCTGCGACAGATACAGCACGGGATTAGATACAGAGTAAAGCTCGCTGTACACTGTCCCCATCAAACACACTCAGGACAGGTGCAGCACGGGGTTAGATACAGTGTAAAGCTCCCTCTGCACTGTCCCCATCAAACACTCCTGTGACAGATACAGCACGGGATGAGATACAGAGTAAAGCTCCCTCTACACTGTCCCCATCAAACACACTCAGGACAGGTGCAGCACGGGCTTAGATCCAGAGTAAAGCTCGCTGGACACTGTCCCCATCAAACACACTCAGGACAGTTGCAGCACGGGGTTAGATACAGAGTAAAGCTCCCTCTACGCTGTCCCCATCAAACACTCCCAGGAAAGTTACAGCCCGGGATTAGATACAGAATAAAGATCCCTCTACACTATCCCCATCAAACACTCCGAGGACAGGTACAGCACGGGGTTAGATACAGAGTAAAGCTCCCTCTACACTATCCCCATCAAACACTCCCAGGACAGGTACAGCACGGGGTTAGATACAGAGTAAAGCTCCCTCTAAACTGTCCCCACCAAACACACTCAGGACAGATACAGCACGGGGTTAGATACAGAGTAAAGCTCCCTCTACACCGTCCCCATCAAACAATCCCAAGACAGGTACAGCACGGGGTTATACACAGAGTAAAGCTCGCTGTACACTGTCCCCATCAAACACTCCCAGGAAAGATACAGCACGGGGTTAGATACAGAGTAAAGCTCCCTCTACACTGTCCCCATCAAACACACCCAGGACAGATACAGCACGGGGTTAGACACAGAGAAAAGCTCCCTCGAAACTGTCCCCATGAAACACTCCTAGGACAGGGACAGCACGGGGTTAGATACAGGGTAAAGCTGCCTCTACACTGTCCCCATCAAACACACCCAGGACAGGTACAGCACGGGGTTAGATACAGAGTAAAGCTCCCTCGACACTTCCCATCAAACACACCCAGGACAGGTGCAGCACGGGGTTAGGTCCAGAGTAAAGCTCCCTCTCCACTGTCCCCATTAAACACTCCCAGGACAGATACAGCACGGGGTGAGATACAGAGTAAAGCTCCCTCTACACTGTCCCCCATTAAACACTCCCAGGACAGGTTCAGCACAGGGTTAGATCCAGAGTAAAGCTCCCCCGACACTGTCGCCACCAAACACACTGAGGACAGATACAGCACGGGGTTAGATACAGAGTAAAGCTCCCTCTACACCATCCCCATCAAACACACCCAGGACAGATACAGCACGGGATTAGATTCAGAGTAAAGCTCCCTGTACACTGTCCCCATGAAACACACTCAGGACAGGTACAGCACGGGGTTAGATACAGAGAAAAGCTCCCTCTACACTGTCTCAATCAAACACTCCCAGGACAGATACAGCATGGGGTTAGATACAGAATAAAGTTCCCTCTACACTGTCCCCCATCAAACACTCCCAGGACAGGTGCAGCACGGGGTGAGATACAGAGTAAAGCTCCCTCTACACTGTCCCCATCAAACACTCCCAGGACAGATACAGCACGGGGTTAGATACAGAGTAAAGCTCCCTCTGCACTGTCCCCATCAAACACTCCCAGGACAGATACAGCACGGGGTTAGATACAGAGTAAAGCTCCCTCTACACTGTCCCCATCAAACACACTCAGGACAGGTACAGCACGAGGTTAGATCCAGAGTAAAGCTCCCTCTACACTGTCCCCATCAAACACTCCCAGGACAGATACAGCACGGGGTTAGATACAGAGTAAAGCTCCCTCTACACTGTCCCCATCAAACACTCCCAGGACAGATACAGCACGGGGTTAGATACAGAGTAAAGCTCCCTCCACACTGTCCCCATCAAACACTCCCAGGACAGGTACAGCACGGGGTTAGATACAGAGTAAAGCTCCCTCGACACCATCCCCATCAAACACTCCCAGGACAGGTACAGCACAGGGTTAGATACAGAGTAAAGCTCCCTCTACACAGTCCCCATCAAACACTCCCAAGACAGGTACAGCACGGGGTTAGATACAGAGTAAAGCTCCCTCTACACCGTCCCCATCAAACACTCCCAGGACAGATACAGCACGGGATTTGATACAGAGTAAAGCTCCCTATACACTGTCCCCATCAAACACTCCCAGGACAGATACAGCACGGGATTTGATACAGAATAAAGCTTCTTCTACACTGACCCCATCAAACACTCCCAGGACAGGTACAGCACGGGGTTAGATACAGAGTAAAGCTCCCTCTAAACTGTCCCCCATCAAACACTCCCAGAACAGGTCTCGCACGGGGTTAGATACGGAGTAAAGCTCCCTGTACACTGTCCCCATGAAACACACTCAGGACAGGTACAGCACGGGGTTAGATACAGAGAAAAGCTCCCTCTACACTGTCTCAATCAAACACTCCCAGGACAGATACAGCATGGGGTTAGATACAGAATAAAGTTCCCTCTACACTGTCCCCCATCAAACACTCCCAGGACAGGTGCAGCACGGGGTTAGATCCAGAGTAAAGCTCGCTGTACACTGTCCCCATCAAACACACTCAGGACAGGTACAGCACGGGGTTAGATACAGTGTAAAGCTCCCTCTGCACTGTCCCCATCAAACACTCCTGCGACAGATACAGCACGGGATTAGATACAGAGTAAAGCTCGCTGTACACTGTCCCCATCAAACACACTCAGGACAGGTGCAGCACGGGGTTAGATACAGTGTAAAGCTCCCTCTGCACTGTCCCCATCAAACACTCCTGCGACAGATACAGCACGGGATGAGATACAGAGTAAAGCTCCCTCTACACTGTCCCCATCAAACACACTCAGGACAGGTGCAGCACGGGCTTAGATCCAGAGTAAAGCTCGCTGGACACTGTCCCCATCAAACACACTCAGGACAGTTGCAGCACGGGGTTAGATACAGAGTAAAGCTCCCTCTACGCTGTCCCCATCAAACACTCCCAGGAAAGTTACAGCCCGGGATTAGATACAGAATAAAGATCCCTCTACACTATCCCCATCAAACACTCCGAGGACAGGTACAGCACGGGGTTAGATACAGAGTAAAGCTCCCTCTACACTATCCCCATCAAACACTCCCAGGACAGGTACAGCACGGGGTTAGATACAGAGTAAAGCTCCCTCTAAACTGTCCCCACCAAACACACTCAGGACAGATACAGCACGGGGTTAGATACAGAGTAAAGCTCCCTCTACACCGTCCCCATCAAACAATCCCAAGACAGGTACAGCACGGGGTTATACACAGAGTAAAGCTCGCTGTACACTGTCCCCATCAAACACTCCCAGGAAAGATACAGCACGGGGTTAGATACAGAGTAAAGCTCCCTCTACACTGTCCCCATCAAACACACCCAGGACAGATACAGCACGGGGTTAGATACAGAGAAAAGCTCCCTCGAAACTGTCCCCATGAAACACTCCTAGGACAGGGACAGCACGGGGTTAGATACAGGGTAAAGCTGCCTCTACACTGTCCCCATCAAACACACCCAGGACAGGTACAGCACGGGGTTAGATACAGAGTAAAGCTCCCTCGACACTTCCCATCAAACACACCCAGGACAGGTGCAGCACGGGGTTAGATCCAGAGTAAAGCTCCCTCTCCACTGTCCCCATTAAACACTCCCAGGACAGATACAGCACGGGGTGAGATACAGAGTAAAGCTCCCTCTACACTGTCCCCCATTAAACACTCCCAGGACAGGTTCAGCACAGGGTTAGATCCAGAGTAAAGCTCCCCCGACACTGTCGCCACCAAACACACTGAGGACAGATACAGCACGGGGTTAGATACAGAGTAAAGCTCCCTCTACACCATCCCCATCAAACACACCCAGGACAGATACAGCACGGGATTAGATTCAGAGTAAAGCTCCCTGTACACTGTCCCCATGAAACACACTCAGGACAGGTACAGCACGGGGTTAGATACAGAGAAAAGCTCCCTCTACACTGTCTCAATCAAACACTCCCAGGACAGATACAGCATGGGGTTAGATACAGAATAAAGTTCCCTCTACACTGTCCCCCATCAAACACTCCCAGGACAGGTGCAGCACGGGGTGAGATACAGAGTAAAGCTCCCTCTACACTGTCCCCATCAAACACTCCCAGGACAGATACAGCACGGGGTTAGATACAGAGTAAAGCTCCCTCTGCACTGTCCCCATCAAACACTCCCAGGACAGATACAGCACGGGGTTAGATACAGAGTAAAGCTCCCTCTACACTGTCCCCATCAAACACACTCAGGACAGGTACAGCACGAGGTTAGATCCAGAGTAAAGCTCCCTCTACACTGTCCCCATCAAACACTCCCAGGACAGATACAGCACGGGGTTAGATACAGAGTAAAGCTCCCTCTACACTGTCCCCATCAAACACTCCCAGGACAGATACAGCACGGGGTTAGATACAGAGTAAAGCTCCCTCCACACTGTCCCCATCAAACACTCCCAGGACAGGTACAGCACGGGGTTAGATACAGAGTAAAGCTCCCTCGACACCATCCCCATCAAACACTCCCAGGACAGGTACAGCACAGGGTTAGATACAGAGTAAAGCTCCCTCTACACAGTCCCCATCAAACACTCCCAAGACAGGTACAGCACGGGGTTAGATACAGAGTAAAGCTCCCTCTACACCGTCCCCATCAAACACTCCCAGGACAGATACAGCACGGGATTTGATACAGAGTAAAGCTCCCTATACACTGTCCCCATCAAACACTCCCAGGACAGATACAGCACGGGATTTGATACAGAATAAAGCTTCTTCTACACTGACCCCATCAAACACTCCCAGGACAGGTACAGCACGGGGTTAGATACAGAGTAAAGCTCCCTCTAAACTGTCCCCCATCAAACACTCCCAGAACAGGTCTCGCACGGGGTTAGATACGGAGTAAAGCTCCCTGTACACTGTCCCCATGAAACACACTCAGGACAGGTACAGCACGGGGTTAGATACAGAGAAAAGCTCCCTCTACACTGTCTCAATCAAACACTCCCAGGACAGATACAGCATGGGGTTAGATACAGAATAAAGTTCCCTCTACACTGTCCCCCATCAAACACTCCCAGGACAGGTGCAGCACGGGGTTAGATCCAGAGTAAAGCTCGCTGTACACTGTCCCCATCAAACACACTCAGGACAGGTACAGCACGGGGTTAGATACAGTGTAAAGCTCCCTCTGCACTGTCCCCATCAAACACTCCTGCGACAGATACAGCACGGGATTAGATACAGAGTAAAGCTCGCTGTACACTGTCCCCATCAAACACACTCAGGACAGGTGCAGCACGGGGTTAGATACAGTGTAAAGCTCCCTCTGCACTGTCCCCATCAAACACTCCTGCGACAGATACAGCACGGGATGAGATACAGAGTAAAGCTCCCTCTACACTGTCCCCATCAAACACACTCAGGACAGGTGCAGCACGGGCTTAGATCCAGAGTAAAGCTCGCTGGACACTGTCCCCATCAAACACACTCAGGACAGTTGCAGCACGGGGTTAGATACAGAGTAAAGCTCCCTCTACGCTGTCCCCATCAAACACTCCCAGGAAAGTTACAGCCCGGGATTAGATACAGAATAAAGATCCCTCTACACTATCCCCATCAAACACTCCGAGGACAGGTACAGCACGGGGTTAGATACAGAGTAAAGCTCCCTCTACACTATCCCCATCAAACACTCCCAGGACAGGTACAGCACGGGGTTAGATACAGAGTAAAGCTCCCTCTAAACTGTCCCCACCAAACACACTCAGGACAGATACAGCACGGGGTTAGATACAGAGTAAAGCTCCCTCTACACCGTCCCCATCAAACAATCCCAAGACAGGTACAGCACGGGGTTATACACAGAGTAAAGCTCGCTGTACACTGTCCCCATCAAACACTCCCAGGAAAGATACAGCACGGGGTTAGATACAGAGTAAAGCTCCCTCTACACTGTCCCCATCAAACACACCCAGGACAGATACAGCACGGGGTTAGATACAGAGAAAAGCTCCCTCGAAACTGTCCCCATGAAACACTCCTAGGACAGGGACAGCACGGGGTTAGATACAGGGTAAAGCTGCCTCTACACTGTCCCCATCAAACACACCCAGGACAGGTACAGCACGGGGTTAGATACAGAGTAAAGCTCCCTCGACACTTCCCATCAAACACACCCAGGACAGGTGCAGCACGGGGTTAGGTCCAGAGTAAAGCTCCCTCTCCACTGTCCCCATTAAACACTCCCAGGACAGATACAGCACGGGGTGAGATACAGAGTAAAGCTCCCTCTACACTGTCCCCCATTAAACACTCCCAGGACAGGTTCAGCACAGGGTTAGATCCAGAGTAAAGCTCCCCCGACACTGTCGCCACCAAACACACTGAGGACAGATACAGCACGGGGTTAGATACAGAGTAAAGCTCCCTCTACACCATCCCCATCAAACACACCCAGGACAGATACAGCACGGGATTAGATTCAGAGTAAAGCTCCCTGTACACTGTCCCCATGAAACACACTCAGGACAGGTACAGCACGGGGTTAGATACAGAGAAAAGCTCCCTCTACACTGTCTCAATCAAACACTCCCAGGACAGATACAGCATGGGGTTAGATACAGAATAAAGTTCCCTCTACACTGTCCCCCATCAAACACTCCCAGGACAGGTGCAGCACGGGGTGAGATACAGAGTAAAGCTCCCTCTACACTGTCCCCATCAAACACTCCCAGGACAGATACAGCACGGGGTTAGATACAGAGTAAAGCTCCCTCTGCACTGTCCCCATCAAACACTCCCAGGACAGATACAGCACGGGGTTAGATACAGAGTAAAGCTCCCTCTACACTGTCCCCATCAAACACACTCAGGACAGGTACAGCACGAGGTTAGATCCAGAGTAAAGCTCCCTCTACACTGTCCCCATCAAACACTCCCAGGACAGATACAGCACGGGGTTAGATACAGAGTAAAGCTCCCTCTACACTGTCCCCATCAAACACTCCCAGGACAGATACAGCACGGGGTTAGATACAGAGTAAAGCTCCCTCCACACTGTCCCCATCAAACACTCCCAGGACAGGTACAGCACGGGGTTAGATACAGAGTAAAGCTCCCTCGACACCATCCCCATCAAACACTCCCAGGACAGGTACAGCACAGGGTTAGATACAGAGTAAAGGTCCCTCTACACAGTCCCCATCAAACACTCCCAAGACAGGTACAGCACGGGGTTAGATACAGAGTAAAGCTCCCTCTCCACCGTCCCCATCAAACACTCCCAGGACAGGTACAGCACGGGGTTAGATACAGAGTAAAGCTCTCTCTACACTGTCCCCATCAAACACTCCCAGAACAGGTACAGCACGGGGTTAGATACAGAGTAAAGCTCTCTCTACACTGTCCCCATCAAATACTCCCAGGACAGGTACAGCACGGGATTTGATACAGAATAAAGCTTCTTCTACACTGTCCCCATCAAACACTCCCAGGACAGGTACAGCACGGGGCTAGATACAGAGTAAAGCTCCCTCTAAACTGTCCCCCATCAAACACTCCCAGAACAGGTCTCGCACGGGGTTAGATAGGGAGTAAAGCTCCCTGTACACTGTCCCCATGAAACACACTCAGGACAGGTACAGCACGGGGTTAGATACAGAGAAAAGCTCCCTCTACACTGTCTCAATCAAACACTCCCAGGACAGATACAGCATGGGGTTAGATACAGAATAAAGTTCCCTCTACACTGTCCCCCATCAAACAGTCCCAGGACAGGTGCAGCACGGGGTTAGATCCAGAGTAAAGCTCCCTCTACACTGTCCCCCATCAAACACCCCCAGGACAGGTACAGCACGGGGTTAGATACAGTGTAAAGCTCCCTCTGCACTGACCCCATCAAACACTCCCAGGACAGGTACAGCACGGGATTAGATACAGAGTAAAGCTCCCTCTACACTGTCCCCATCAAACACTCCCAGGACAGATACAGCACGGGGTTAGATACAGAGTAAAGCTCCCTCTACACTGTCCCCATCAAACACACTCAGGACAGGTACAGCACGGGGTTAGATACAGAGTAAAGCTCCCTCCACACTGTCCCCATCAAACACTCCCAGGACAGGTACAGCACGGGGTTAGATACAGAGTAAAGCTCCCTATACACTGTCCCCATCAAACACTCCCAGGACAGATACAGCACGGGATTTGATACAGAATAAAGCTTCTTCTACACTGTCCCCATCAAACACTCCCAGGACAGGTACAGCACGGGGTTAAATACAGAGTAAAGCTCCCTCTAAACTGTCCCCCATCAAACACTCCCAGAACAGGTCTCGCACGGGGTTAGATACGGAGTAAAGCTCCCTGTACACTGTCCCCATCAAACACACTCAGGACAGGTACAGCACGGGGTTAGATACAGAGAAAAGCTCCCTCTACACTGTCTCAATCAAACACTCCCAGGACAGATACAGCATGGGGTTAGATACAGAATAAAGTTCCCTCTCCACTGTCCCCCATCAAACACTCCCAGGACAGGTGCAGCACGGGGTTAGATCCAGAGTGAAGCTCGCTGTACACTGTCCCCATCAAACACACTCAGGACAGGTGCAGCACGGGGTTAGATACAGTGTAAAGCTCCTTCTGCACTGACCCCATCAAACACTCCCAGGACAGGTACAGCACGGGATTAGATACAGAGTAAAGCTCCCTCTACACTGTCCCCATCAAACACTCCCAGGACAGATACAGCACGGGGTTAGATACAGAGTAAAGCTCCCTCTACACTGTCCCCATCAAACACACTCAGGACAGGTACAGCACGGGGTTAGATACAGAGTAAAGCTCCCTCCACACTGTCCCCATCAAACACTCCCAGGACAGGTACAGCACGGGGTTAGATACAGAGTAAAGCTCCCTCTACACCATCCCCATCAAACACTCCCAGGACAGGTACAGCACAGGGTTAGATACAGAGTAAAGCTCCCTCTACACAGTCCCCATCAAACACTCCCAAGACAGGTACAGCACGGGGTTAGATACAGAGTAAAGCTCCCTCTACACCGTCCCCATCAAACACTCCCAGGACAGATACAGCACGGGATTTGATACAGAGTAAAGCTCCCTATACACTGTCCCCATCAAACACTCCCAGGACAGATACAGCACGGGATTTGATACAGAATAAAGCTTCTTCTACACTGACCCCATCAAACACTCCCAGGACAGGTACAGCACGGGGTTAGATACAGAGTAAAGCTCCCTCTAAACTGTCCCCCATCAAACACTCCCAGAACAGGTCTCGCACGGGGTTAGATACGGAGTAAAGCTCCCTGTACACTGTCCCCATGAAACACACTCAGGACAGGTACAGCACGGGGTTAGATACAGAGAAAAGCTCCCTCTACACTGTCTCAATCAAACACTCCCAGGACAGATACAGCATGGGGTTAGATACAGAATAAAGTTCCCTCTACACTGTCCCCCATCAAACACTCCCAGGACAGGTGCAGCACGGGGTTAGATCCAGAGTAAAGCTCGCTGTACACTGTCCCCATCAAACACACTCAGGACAGGTACAGCACGGGGTTAGATACAGTGTAAAGCTCCCTCTGCACTGTCCCCATCAAACACTCCTGCGACAGATACAGCACGGGATTAGATACAGAGTAAAGCTCGCTGTACACTGTCCCCATCAAACACACTCAGGACAGGTGCAGCACGGGGTTAGATACAGTGTAAAGCTCCCTCTGCACTGTCCCCATCAAACACTCCTGCGACAGATACAGCACGGGATGAGATACAGAGTAAAGCTCCCTCTACACTGTCCCCATCAAACACACTCAGGACAGGTGCAGCACGGGCTTAGATCCAGAGTAAAGCTCCCTCTACACTGTCCCCATCAAACACACTCAGGACAGTTGCAGCACGGGGTTAGATACAGAGTAAAGCCCCCTCTACACTGTCCCCATCAAAGACACCCAGGACAGTTACACCACGGGGTTCGATACAGAGTAAAGCTCCCTCTACGCTGTCCCCATCAAACAAGCCCAAGACAGGTACAGCACGGGGTTAGATACAGAGAAAAGCTCCCTCTACACTGTCCCCATCAAACACACCCAGGACAGATACAGCACGGGTTAGATACAGAGAAAAGCTCCCTCGAAACTGTCCCCATGAAACACTCCCAGGACAGGTACAGCACGGGGTTATATACAGAGTAAAGCTGCCTCTACACTGTCCCCACCAAACACACTCAGGACAGATACAGCACGGGGTTAGATACAGAGTAAAGCTCCCTCTACACCGTCCCCATCAAACAATCCCAAGACAGGTACAGCACGGGGTTATATACAGAGTAAAGCTCGCTGTACACTGTCCCCATCAAACACTCCCAGGAAAGATACAGCACGGGGTTAGATACAGAGTAAAGCTCCCTCTACACTATCCCCATCAAACACACCCAGGACAGATACAGCATGGGGTTAGATACAGAGAAAAGCTCCCTCGAAACTGTCCCCATGAAACACTCCCAGGACAGGTACAGCACGGGGTTATATACAGAGTAAAGCTGCCTCTACACTGTCCCCATCAAACACACCCAGGACAGGTACAGCACGGGGTTAGATACAGAGTAAAGCTCCCTCGACACTGTTCCCATCAAACACACCCAGGACAGGTGCAGCACGGGGTTAGATCCAGAGTAAAGCTCCCTCGACACTGTCCCCATTAAACACTCCCAGGACAGATACAGCACGGGGTGAGATACAGAGTAAAGCTCCCTCTCCACTGTCCCCATCAAACACTCCCAGGACAGATACAGCACGGGGTGAGATACAGAGTAAAGCTCCCTCTACACTGTCCCCCATTAAACACTCCCAGGACAGGTGCAGCACAGGGTTAGATCCAGAGTAAAGCTCCCTCTACACTGTCCCCATCAAACACACTCAGGACAGGTGCCGCACGGGGTTAGATACAGTGTAAAGCTCCCTCTGCACTGTCCCCATCAAACACTCCTGCGACAGATACAGCACGGGGTTAGATACAGAGTAAAGCTCCCTCTACACTGTCCCCATCAAACACACTCAGGACAGGTGCAGCACGGGCTTAGATACAGAGGAAAGCTCCCTCTACACTGTCCCCATCAAACACACCCAGGACAGATACAGCACGGGGTTCGATACAGAGAAAAGCTCCCCCGACACTGTCGCCACCAAACACACTGAGGACAGATACAGCACGGGGTTAGATACAGAGTAAAGCTCCCTCTACACCATCCCCATCAAACACACCCAGGACAGATACAGCACGGGATTAGATTCAGAGTAAAGCTCCCTGTACACTGTCCCCATGAAACACACTCAGGACAGGTGCAGCACGGGGTGAGATACAGAGTAAAGCTCCCTCGACACTGTCCGCATCAAACACTCCCAGGACAGGTACAACACGGGCTTAGATACAGAGTGAAGCTCCCTCTGCACTGTCCCCATCAAACACACCCAGGACAGATACAGCACGGGATTAGATACAGAGTAAAGCTCCCTGTACACTGTCCCCATCAAACAATCCCAAGACAGGTACAGCACGGGGTTATATACAGAGTAAAGCTCGCTGTACACTGTCCCCATCAAACACTCCCAGGAAAGATACAGCACGGGGTTAGATACAGAGTAAAGCTCCCTCTACACTGTCCCCATCAAACACACCCAGGACAGATACAGCACGGGGTTAGATACAGAGAAAAGCTCCCTCGAAACTGTCCCCATGAAACACTCCCAGGACAGGTACAGCACGGGGTTAGATACAGAGTAAAGCTGCCTCTACACTGTCCCCATCAAACACACCCAGGACAGGTACAGCACGGGGTTAGATACAGAGTAAAGCTCCCTCGACACTGTTCCCATCAAACACACCCAGGACAGGTGCAGCACGGGGTTAGATCCAGAGTAAAGCTCCCTCGACACTGTCCCCATTAAACACTCCCAGGACAGATACAGCACGGGGTGAGATACAGAGTAAAGCTCCCTCTACACTGTCCCCCATTAAACACTCCCAGGACAGGTGCAGCACAGGGTTAGATCCAGAGTAAAGCTCCCTCTACACTGTCCCCATCAAACACACTCAGGACAGGTGCCGCACGGGGTTAGATACAGTGTAAAGCTCCCTCTGCACTGTCCCCATCAAACACTCCTGCGACAGATACAGCACGGGGTTAGATACAGAGTAAAGCTCCCTCTACACTGTCCCCATCAAACACACTCAGGACAGGTGCAGCACGGGCTTAGATACAGAGGAAAGCTCCCTCTACACTGTCCCCATCAAACACACCCAGGACAGATACAGCACGGGGTTAGATACAGAGAAAAGCTCCCCCGACACTGTCGCCACCAAACACACTGAGGACAGATACAGCACGGGGTTAGATACAGAGTAAAGCTCCCTCTACACCATCCCCATCAAACACACCCAGGACAGATACAGCACGGGATTAGATTCAGAGTAAAGCTCCCTGTACACTGTCCCCATGAAACACACTCAGGACAGGTGCAGCACGGGGTGAGATACAGAGTAAAGCTCCCTCGACACTGTCCGCATCAAACACTCCCAGGACAGGTACAACACGGGCTTAGATACAGAGTGAAGCTCCCTCTACACTGTCCCCATCAAACACACCCAGGACAGATACAGCACGGGATTAGATACAGAGTAAAGCTCCCTCTACACTGTCCCCATCAAACATACTCAGGACAGGTGCAGCACGGGGTTCGATACAGAGGGAAGCTCCCTCTACACTGTCCCCATCAAACACACCCAGGACAGGTACAGCACGGGGTTAGATACAGAGTAAAGCTCCCTCGACACTGTTCCCATCAAACACACCCAGGACAGGTACAGCACGGGGTTAGATACAGAGTAAAGCTCCCTCGACACTGTTCCCATCAAACACACCCAGGACAGGTGCAGCACAGGGTTAGATACAGAGTAAAGCTCCCTCTGCACTGTTCCCATCAAACACACCCAGGACAGGTGCAGCACGGGGTTAGATCCAGAGTAAAGCTCCCTCTACACCGTCCCCATCAAACACTCCCAGGACAGATACAGCACGGGGTTAGATCCAGAGTAAAGCTCCCTCGACACTGTCCCCATTAAACACTCCCAGGACAGATACAGCACGGGGTGAGATACAGAGTAAAGCTCCCTCTACACTGTCCCCATCAAACACTCCCAGGACAGATACAGCACGGGGTGAGATACAGAGTAAAGCTTCCTCTACACTGTCCCCCATCGAACACTCCCAGGACAGGTACAGCACGGGATTAGATACAGAGTAAAGCTCCCTCTACACTGTCCCCATCAAACACACTCAGGACAGGTCCCGCACGGGGTTAGATACAGAGTAAAGCTCCCTCTACACTGTCCCCATCAAACACTCCCAGGACAGATACAGCACGGGGTTAGATACAGAGAAAAGCTCCCCCGACACTGTCGCCACCAAACACACTCAGGACAGGTACAGCACGGGGTGAGATACAGAGTAAAGCTCCCTCTACGCTGTCCCCATCAAACACTCCCAGGACAGATACAGCCCGGGATTAGATACAGAATAAAGATCCCTCTACACTATCCCCATCAAACACTCCCAGGACAGATACAGCACGGGGTTAGATACAGAGTAAAGCTCCCTCTAAACTGTCCCCCATCAAACAGTCCCAGAACATGTCTCGCATGGGGTTAGAGACGGAGTAAAGCTCCCTGTACACTGTCCCCATGAAACACACTCAGGACAGGTACAGCACGGGGTTAGATACAGAGTAAAGCTCCCTCTACACTGTCCCCATGAAACACACTCAGGACAGGTACAGCACGGGGTTAGATACAGAGTAAAGCTCGCTCTACACTGTCCCCATGAAACACACTCAGGAAAGGTACAGCACGGGGTTAGATACAGAGTAAAGCTCCCTCTAAACTGTCCCCCATCAAACAGTCCCAGAACATGTCTCGCATGTGGTTAGAGACGGAGTAAAGCTCCCTGTACACTGTCCCCATGAAACACACTCAGGACAAGTACAGCACGGGGTTAGATACAGAGTAAAGCTCCCTCTACACTGTCTCAATCAAACACTCCCAGGACAGATACAGCACGGGGCTAGATACAGAGTAAAGCTCCCTGTACACTGTCCCCATGAAACACACTCAGGACAGGTACAGCACGGGGTTAGATACAGAGAAAAGCTCCCTCTACACTGTCTCAATCAAACACTCCCAGGACAGATACAGCACGGGGCTAGATACAGAGTAAAGCTCCTTGTACACTGTCCCCATGAAACACACTCAGGACAGGTACAGCACGGGGTTAGATACAGTGTAAAGCTCCCTCTGCACTGTCCCCATCAAACACTCCTGCGACAGATACAGCACGGGATTAGATACAGAGTAAAGCTCGCTGTACACTGTCCCCATCAAACACACTCAGGACAGGTGCAGCACGGGGTTAGATACAGAGGGAAGCTCCCTCTACACTGTCCCCATCAAACACACCCAGGACAGGTGCAGCATGGGGTTCGATACAGAGTAAAGCTCCCTCTACGCTGTCGCCATCAAACACACCCAGGACAGATACAGCACGGGATTAGATACAGAGTAAAGCTCCCTGTACACTGTCCCCATCAAACATACTCAGGACAGGTGCAGCACGGGGTTAGATACAGAGGGAAGCTCTCTCTACACTGTCCCCATCAAACACTCCCAGGACAGGTACAGCACAGGGTTAGATACAGAGTAAAGCTGCCTCTAAACTGTGCCCACCAAACACTCCCAGGACAGATACAGCACGGGGTTAGATATCGAGTAAAGCTCCTTGTACACTGACCCCATCAAACACACTTGGACAGATACAGCACGGGGTTAGATACAGAGTAAAGCTCCCTCTAAACTGTCCCCCATCAAACACTCCCAGGACAGGTACAGCACGGGGTTAGATACAGAGTAAAGCTCCCTCTACACTGTCCCCATCAAACACACTTGGACAGATACAGCACGGGATTAGATACAGAGTAAAGCTCCCTGTACACTGACCCCATGAAACATACTCCGGACAGGTGCAGCACGGGGTTAGATACAGAGTAAAGCTCCCTCTACACTGTCACCATCAAACACTCCCAGTACAGGTACAGCACGGGGTTAGATACAGAGTAAAGCTCCCTCGACACTGTCCCCATCAAACACTCCCAGGACAGGTGCAGCACGGGGTTAGATACAGAGTAAAGCTCCCTCTACACTCTCACCATCAAACACTCCCAGTACAGGTACAGCACGGGGTTAGATACAGAGTAAAGCTCCCTCTACACTGTCCCCATCAAACACTCCCAGGACAGGTGCAGCACGGGGTTAGATACAGAGTAAAGCTCCCTCTACACTGTCACCATCAAACACTCCCAGTACAGGTACAGCACGGGGTTAGATACAGAGTAAAGCTCCCTCGACACTGTCCCCATCAAACACTCCCAGGACAGGTACAGCACAGGGTTAGATACAGAGTAAAGCTCCCTCTACACCGTCCCCATCAAACAATCCCAGGACGGGTACAGCACGGGGTTAGATACAGAGTAAAGCTCTCTCTACACTGTCGCCATTAAATACTCCCAGGACAGATACAGCACAGGGATAGATGCAGAGTGAAGCTCACTCTGCACTGTCCCGATCAAACAATTCCCAGGATAGATACAGCATGGAGTTAGAAACAGAGCAAAGCTCCCTCTACACTGTCGCCATTAAATACTCCCAGGACAGATACAGCAAGGCTTTAGATGCAGAGTCAAGCTGCCTCGACACTGTCCCCTTCATACACTCCCAGGACAGATACAGCACGGGGTTAGATACAGAGTAAAGCTCCCTCGACACTGTCCCCTTCATACACTCCCAGGACAGATACAGCACGGGGTTAGATACAGAGTAAAGCTCCCTCCACACTGTCCCCATCAAACACTCCCAGGACAGGTACAGCACGGGGTTAGATACAGAGTAAAGCTCCCTCTACACCGTCCCCATCAAACACTCCCAGGACAGGTACAGCACAGGGTTAGATACAGAGTAAAGCTGCCTCTACACAGTCCCCATCAAACACTCCCAAGACAGGTACAGCACGGGGTTAGATACAGAGTAAAGCTCCCTCTACACTGTCCCCATCAAACACTCCCAGGACAGATACAGCACGGGATTTGATACAGAGTAAAGCTCCCTCTACACCATCCCCATCAAACACTCCCAGGACAGATACATCACGGGATTAGATACAGAGTAAAGCTCCCTCTACACAGTCCCCATCAAACACTCCCAGGACAGGTACATCACGGGATTAGATACAGAGTAAAGCTCCCTCTACACAGTCCCCATCAAACACTCCCAGGACAGGTACATCACGGGATTAGATACAGAGTAAAGCTCCCTCTACACAGTCCCCATCAAACACTCCCAGGACAGATACAGCACGGGGTTAGATACAGAGTAAAGCTCCCTCTACACTGTCCCCATCAAACACTCCCAGGACAGGTACAGCACGGGGTTAGATACAGCGTAAAGCTCCCTCTACAGTGTCCCCATCAAACACACCCAGGACAGGTGCAGCATGGGGTTCGATACAGAGTAAAGCTCCCTCGACACTGTCCGCTTCAAACACACCCAGGACAGATACAGCACGGGGTTAGATACAGAGTAAAGCTCCCTCTACACTGTCCCCATCAAACACTTCCAGGACAGATACAGCGCGGGGTTAGATACAGAGTAAAGCTCCCTCTACACTGTCCCCATCAAACACTCCCATGACAGATACAACACGGGGTTAGATACAGAGTAAAGCTCCCTCTACACCGTCCCCATCAGACACTCCCAGGACAGATACAGCACGGGCTTAGATACAGAGTAAAGCTCTCTCTACACTGTCGCCATTAAATACTCCCAGGACAGATACAGCACAGGGATAGATGCTGAGTGAAGCTCACTCTACACTGTCCCCATCGAACAATTCCCAGGATAGATACAGCATGGAGTTAGATACAGAGTAAAGCTCCCTCGACACTGTCCCCATCAAACACTCCCAGGACAGGTACAGCACGGGGTTAGATACAGAGTAAAGCTCCCTCTACACTGTCCCCCATCAAACACTCCCAGGACAGGTACAGCACAGGGATAGATACAGAGTAAAGCTCCCTCTACACTGTCCCCATCAAACACTCCCAGGACAGGTGCAGCACGGGGTTCGATACTGAGTAAAGCTCCCTCTACACTGTCCCCATCAAACACTCCCAGGACAGGTACAGCACGGGGTTAAATCCAGAGTAAAGCTCCCTCGACACTGTCCCCATCAAACACTCCCAGGACAGGGACAGCACGGGGTTAGATACAGAGTAAAGCTCCCTCTACACTGTCCCCATCAAACACTCCCAGGACAGATACAGCACGGAGTGAGATACAGAGTAAAGCTCCCTCTACACTGTCCCCTTCAAACACTCCCAGGACAGGTACAGCACGGGACTAGATACAGAGTAAAGCTCCCTCTACACTGTCCCCTTCAAACACTCCCAGGACAGGTACAGCACGGGGTTAGATACAGAGTAAAGCTTCCTCTACACTGTCCCCATCAAACACTCCCAGGACAGGTACAGCACGGGGTTAGATACAGAGTAAAGCTCCCTCTACACTGTCCCCTTCAAACACTCCCAGGACAGGTACAGCACGGGGTTAGATACAGATTAAAGCTCCCTCTGCACTGTCCCCATCAAACACTCCCACGACAGGTACAGCACGGGTTTAGATACAGAGTAAAGCTCGCTGTACACTGTCCCTTTCAAACACTCCCAGGACAGGTACAGCACGAGGTTAGATACAGAGTAAAGCTCCCTCGACACTGTCCCCATCAAACACTCCCAGGACAAGTACAGCACGGGGTTAGATACAGAGTAAAGCTCCCTCTACACTGTCCCCATCAAACACTCCCAGGACAGGTACAGCACGGGGTTAGATACAGAGTAAAGCTCCCTCTACACTGTCCCCATCAAACACTCCCAGGACAGATACAGCACGGGGTTAGATACAGAGTAAAGCTCGCTGTACACTGTCCCCATCAAACACTCCCAGGACAGGTGCAGCATGGGGTTAGATACAGAGTAAAGCTCCCTCTACACTGTCCCCTTCAAACACTCCCAGGACAGGTACAGCACGGGGTTAGATACAGAGTAAAGCTCCCTCTACACAGTCCCCATCAAACACTCCCAGGACAGATACAGCACGGGGTTAGATACAGAGTAAAGCTCGCTGTACACTGTCCCCATCAAACACTCCCAGGACAGGTGCAGCATGGGGTTAGATACAGAGTAAAGCTCCCTCTACACTGTCCCCTTCAAACACTCCCAGGACAGGTACAGCACGGGGTTAGATACAGAGTAAAGCTCCCTCTACACAGTCCCCATCAAACACTCCCAGGACAGGTACAGCACGGGGTTAGATACAGAGTAAAGCTTCCTCTACACTGTCCCCATCAAACACTCCCAGGACAGGGACAGCACGGGGCTGCTCCATCACTGACCTTCCCTCCATAGGTGAGATGTTCGCTGATGATCGCAGCATTCACAACTCCTCAGCTTGTGAAATAGTCAATGCCGGAATACTGAGCAGGACAGGCAGCATCTGTGTAAAGAGAAGCAGATTCTGTGACTGGGGGACTGAGAGACAGGAAGATAGTGAAACACACACAAACTCACTGACAACAAACGCAGTGATGCACAGACACACACACAGATACACGCACAGACACACACACACACACAGATACACGCACAGTCTCACACACACACACACAGATACACGCACAGTCTCACACACACACACACAGATAGAGAACAGTCCCACAGTCTCACTCACAATATCCTCATCTCCCTGGCATTAAGGGGCAATTTATCACGGCCAATCAACCTAACGCGCGCATCTTTGGAGTGTGGGAGGAAACCGGAGCACCCGGAGGAAACCCATGCAGACACGGGGAGAACGTGCAAACTCCACACAGACAGTGACCTGAGACCAGAATTGAACCCAGGTCCGTGGCACTGTGAGGCAGCAGAGCTCACCACTGTGCCACCCATGTTGGCCTTCATTGCAAGAGGATTGGAGTAGAAGAGCAAGGATGTCTTACTGCAGCTGGACAGGGCCTCGGTGAGACCACACCTGGAGTCTTGTGTACAGTGTTCCTCTCCTTATCTGAGGAAGGATGTACTTGCCACAGAGGGAGAGCAGTGAATGTTCACCAGACTGATTCCTGGGATGGCAGCATTGGTGTCTGAGGGGAGATTGGGTCGGCTGGGCCTGTATTCACTGGAATGTAGAAGAGTGAGCGGGGATCTAATTGAAAGGTATAAAATTCTGACAGTGCTGGACAGGCTGGATACAGGGATATTGTTTCCTCCGGCTGGGGGTGTCTGGAACAAGGGGTCACAGTCTCAGGATACGGGGGAGGCCATTTGGGACTGAGATGAGGGGAAACCTCTTCACTCAGAGGGTGGTGAACCTGTGGAATTCTCTCCCACAGAAAGCTGTGGAGACCAAGTCACTGAATATATTTAAGAAGGAAATAGATAGATTTCTAGACTCTAAAGGTGTCGAGGTGTATGGGGAGAGCGCTGGTGTATGGCATTGAGACAGAGGATCGGCCATGATAGTGTTGAATGGTGGGTCAGGCTCGAAGGGCTGAATGGCCTCCTCCTCCTCCTATTTTCTATGTTGATGTGACCGCCCCAAGTCTCTTTGGGCCTCCACTCTTTCCAGCTTTTCCCCATTCATAAAGCAATCTGTTCTATCCTTTTTAAAGTGGGTGACCACACAATTGTCTCCAATGAAATCCATCTTTCACTCTTTGAACCATTCAGTTAAGACATTTAACTTTGGGGCGGCACGGTGGCTCGTACTGCTGCCTCACAGTGCCAGGGACCCGGGTTCAATTCCAGCCTCGGGTGACTGTGTGGAGTTTGCACATTCTCCCCGTGTCTGCGTGGGTTTCCTCCGGGTGCTCTGGTTACCTTCCACACTCGCAAGATATATAGGTTAGATGGATTAGCAATGGGGTTATGGGGATAGGGCTGGGGTGAGGGCCTGGGTAAGATACTCTGTCATCAAGTCTGTGCAGACTCAATGAGCTGAATGGCCTCTTATGCTGTGGAATACCTCTTTGCCATTTGAAGCTTCTGGTTTCTTTCCACACTCCAAAGACGTGCGGGTTAGGTTGATTGGCCGTGCTCAATTGCCCCTTAGTGTTAGGGGGATTCAGGCCTGGGTGGTCTTGTTGTCGGGGGCAGGCTTGATGGGCCAAAGGACCTCCTTCTGCACTTTAGGGATTCTATGATGAACGGCATGGTGGCTCTGTGGTTAGCACAGCGCCAGGGACCCAGGTTCAATTCCAGCCTCAGCTCGCTGTCAGTGTAGAGTTCTCCCAGTGTCTGCGTGGGTTTCCTCCGGGTGCTCCAGTTTCCTCCCACACTCCAAACATGTGCGGGTTAGGTGGATTGGCCATGATAAATTGATCCTAGTGTCAGGGGATTAACAGGGTAAATATATGGGGTTACGGGCATCGGGCCTGGGTGGGATTGTGGTCGATGCAGACTCGATGGGCCGAATGGTCTGCCCTTTCGGGATTCTATGATTCTAGGATCTCAAATCATTGATAAATACGATGAAACTGAGACAGACACGGGGGCTTTGCAGCAGCAGACAGAATGGGAATCATTGCATCCTGCACCGAGTTTTATTACACAACCAATTTCAGAAAATTCACAACTCAAATTCACAACAGCAAAGTGTGGGATTGCAAACTTGGAATTATTAGCCCAGGACTAAAGTTTAAAAGCTAAACACTGACATTCAGAAACAGGAGATGGCCTCACATCTTCAATTCTGTGATTGTCCCCCATCTCCTGCTCTGAATATTACAATATCTCTGCCCCCTTCATGCGTCTGCAGACTTTGAAAGTTACTCAGACATTGGTGAAACTAGTCTTTATCTCGGGGCGTTTCCTGTGAAATATGCGCCTTCTCCAAAGAGACACAATCTAATTGACGCTTTCTGATACAATCTGAATCTCCTTTCAAACAACCTCCCAACCCCACTGTGCAGGAATGTCACCTTTTGTCACATTCCCCAAGACAATTGTTGACATTTTATCAGGAGGGAAAAGTAGATTCAACTGACAGATTCTGAGCCCCAGGTTGAATCTTTAAGATGTAAAACTGAACTGAAAGCCCAGGTCTCTCTGTTCCTGCATCCATTTTAACATTGACTCATTGATTTTAAATTGCTTCTCCCGTATAAAAATATAATCTATCGACCTCAGAGTTAAACATTAATAAGCGACTGAGCATCAACTGCGAATTATAGAAGGTAGTTCCAAACTAATATCACAGCTGGTGTGGCAAAGTGTTTCTGAATTCCACTCCGACAAGTCTAAAATCCTCAACATTGTTTGAAATCCAATGTCCCCAAGTCCTGGACTCCCCAACCAGCAGGAAAAGTTGTTCTTTATCATTCCTCTCCATTCCCCTTATTATCTTGAAGTGTTTGATCCAATCATCCCGTAGCCTAAATTCCAGCATTACAGAGTAACACTTCAACTACACTTTTCAACAAACAATCCCAAACCAAATACAGAACAGGGTTCATAGAATCCTGCAGTGCAGGAGGCCATTCGGCCCATCGAGTCTGCACTGACCACAATCCCACCCAGGCCCCATCCCTATCATCCCATACATTTACCTCAGCCACTCCTCCTGACACTAAGGGACAATTTAGCTTGGCCAATCCACCTAACCTGTACACCTGATAGAAGTCTGCCAGATTATGAGGGGGCATGGACAGAGTGGATAGTCAGAAGCTTTTTCCCAGGGTGGAAGAGTTATTACTCGGGGGCATAGGTTTAAGGTGCGAGGGGCAAGGTTTAAAGGAGATGTGGGAGGAAAGTTTTTTTACACAGAGGGTGGTGGGTGCCTGGAACTCGTTGCCGGGGGAGGGAGTGGAAACGGATACGCTAGTGACTTTTCAAGGGCGTCTTGACAAAGACATGAATAAGATGGGAATGGAGGGATATGGTCCCCGGAAGGGTAGGGGGTTTTAGTTCAGTCAGGCAGCATGGTCGGTGCAGGATTGGAGAGCCGAAAGACCTGTTTCCGTGCTGTAATTTTCTTTGTTCTATCTTTGGAGTGTGGGATGAAACCGGAGCACCCGGAGGAAACCCACACAAACACGGGAAGGACGTTCAAACTCCAGTCAGAAAGTGAGCCATGCTGGGAATCGAAGGCGGGTCCCTGGCACTGTGAGGAAGCAGTGCTAACCCCTGCATCACTGTGCCACCCCCATATTGAAAACTTGGGTTCAAATTCAAGACAGCCGCAAATTCACTTTGAGAAAAGTTCCCTCTGCTGTGTCAAAGGAATTTTTAATTGAGGATTTTTATTTCTGGGAAAATTGAACTCACATTGAACAGCATCCCAGTGTGGGATTTAATCTCGAGTTTGTTTCAGTCCTGGGGAGAGAGATGGAGCGAGAGGGAGAGTTACAGATACAGAGGCAGAGAGACACAGAAACAGGATGGGATAGTGCTGTACATGTTTCAGAGCTGACACTGAGACACACACGAGATGTACAATCGCAGACCAGAGTGAATCATTCTCTGTTACCTGCAGTGTCCTGGACATGGACAGAAGCTGACACTCAGACACACACAACAACAACTTGCATTTATAGAGCACCTTGGACAGTATCATCCCAAGATGCTTCACAGGAGCCTTAATGTGAGAAATTTGACCCCGAGTCACAGGAGAGTTTAGGGTCACATGTCCCAAAGGTTTGGCCAGATGGTTTTTATGGACTATTTTAATTGGAGGAAAAGGAGGTGTTAAAATGGAGAAAACCAATCTGCTTCACTAATGTTCTTTAGGGAAGGAAATCTGCCGTCCTTACCTGGTCGGGCCTACATGTGACTCCAGCCTCACAGCAATGTGGTTGACTCTTAGATGCTGTTTGGAATGGCCTAGCAAGCCACTCAGTTCATGAGCAATTAGGGACGAGGAGTAAACGCTGGCAGAACCAGCCAGGCCCACATCCCATGGATGTATTTGAGTAAAACGTTCAGGAAAGGAATTCCAGATTTGGAGCCCACGCAGATGAAGACACAGCTCCCAATGGTGAAACAATTCAAATTGTGGATGGTCACGGAGCCAGAATGAAAGGAAAACAGATATGGGAGGATGGTGGGACAGGAGGAGGTGGATAACCAACAAGAAACATTTCTCTCTCTCTGTGCTATCAGTTTCCATTATTCTCCTGACAACTTGGATCAAATTGTCCAAGAGAGAGAGAGAGACAGAGCGAGAGGGGGCCAGAAAGAGAGAGAGAAACAGAGGCAGAGAGAGAGAGACAGAGAGAGACAAAGTCAGAGAGAGACTGAGACAGAGAGGGAGAGAGAGAGAAACAGAGAGAGGGAGACAGAGAGAGGGAGGGAGACAGAGAGAGGGAGTGAGACACAGAGGGAGGGAGACACAGAGGGAGGGAGACACAGAGGGAGGGAGACACAGAGGGAGGGAGACACAGAGGGAGGGAGACACAGAGGGAGGGAGACACAGAGGGAGGGAGACACAGAGGGAGGGAGACACAGACAGAGAGAGGGACAGAGAGAAAGAGAGAGAGAGAGGGACAGACCAAGAGAGAGACAGAGAGAGACAAAGATGGAGAGACAGAGAGGGAGAGAGACAGAGAGGGAGGGAGACAGAGAGGGAGGGAGACAGAGA
>NW_027590213.1:40000-70000 GCF_964213995.1 Mustelus asterias
GAAGTTACTGTGAAAATCCCCCAAGTCACCACACTCCAGTGCCTGTTCGGCTACACTGAGGGAGAATTTAGCATGGCCAACGCACCCTAACCATCGTGTCTTTCAGACTGTGGGAGGAAAGTGGAGCAGCCGGAGGAAACCCACGCAGACACGGGGAGAATGTACAGACTCCGCACAGACAGTGAACAAGCCGTGAATCGAACCCGGATCCCTGGTGCTCTGAGGCAACAGTGCTAACCTCTGTGCCACCCACTGCAAACACAACACACAGAGTAAAATCCCCTCTGCTCTGTCCAAGGAATTGCAGATTTTTAGATTGACTTTAAGGAAAAACAGAACTCAAATTGCTCAGCATCCCAGTGTGGACTCTTGATTATTTCAACCATGTGTGTGTGTGTGAGAGAGAGAGTGTGTGTGTGAGGGAGAGTGTGTGAGTGAGAGGGAGAGTGTGTGTTTGAGAGAGAGAGTGTGTGTGAGAGGGAGAGTGTGTGAGTGAGAGAGAGAGAGTGTGTGTGAGAGAGAGAGTGTGTGTGAGAGAGAGAGTGTGTGTGTGTGAGAGAGAGAGTGTGTGTGTGTGTGAGAGAGAGAGAGTATGTGTGTGAGAGAGAGAGTGTGTGTGAGAGGGAGAGTGTGTGAGTGAGAGAGAGAGTGTGTGTGAGAGAGAGAGTGTGGGTGTGTGAGAGAGAGAGTGTGTGTGTGTGAGAGAGAGAGTATGTGTGTGAGAGTGTGTGTGTGTGAAAGAAAGATAGTGTGTGTGTGAGCGAGAGGGTGTGTGTGTGTGAGAGAGAGAGTGTGTGTGAGTGAGAGAGAGAGTGAGTGTAGTCAGTCTTATTCAGGAAAAGAGCAAGCTAATTTCAGAGGGAGAGATACAGATACAGAGGCAGACTGGGACTGAAACAGGATGGGATTGTGCTGTACAGGTTTCAGAGCTGACACTGAGACACACACAAGATGTACAGTCGCAGATTGTACCTGCCACTTACAAAGAAATGTAGCAAATAGGAACAGGAGGTGACCATTCGGCCCATCGAGCCTGTACCGACAACAATCCCACCCTATCCCCGTAACACCACACATTTACCCTGCTGATCCCCCCCGAAACTAGGGTCAATTTGTCACGGCCAATCAACCAACCCGGGCATCTTTTGACTGTGGGAGGAAACCGGAGCACCCGGAGGAAACCATGATCAGCCATGGTCACAATGGATGGCGGAGCAGGATGGAAGGGCTGAATGGCCTCCACCTGTTCCTATTTTCTATGTTTCTTTGTAAGTTCCACGTGGCAAAGTGTTTCTTCATTTCACTCCTAAAAGTCCAAAATACTAAACATTGTCTCAAATCCAATGTCCCCCAAGTCCTGGACTCCCCAACCAGCAGAAAATGTTCCTCTTTATCAGCATCTGTGGGTCATCCTGACTCAAAACATTGGCTCTATTCTCTCTCCACAGATGCTGTTTAATGCGTTTCACTGCATTAAAACCTGCTGAGATTTTCTGTTTTTGTTTCAGCGACTGTTCGGCTACACTGAGGGAGAATTTGAAACGGCCAACGCACCCTAACCATCGTGTCTTTCAGACTGTGGGAGGAAAGTGGAGCAGCCGGAGGAAACCCACGCAGACACGGGGAGAATGTACAGACTCTGCACAGACAGTGACCCAAGCCTGGAATCGACCCCGGGTCCCTGGCGCTCTGAGGCAGCAGTGCTAACCTCTGTGCCACCCATGATTCCTGCATCTGCAGTATTTTGCTTTTAGCTTTCTTCTTTATTAACCCTCTCCATTTCACTTATTATTTTGAAGGGTTTCATTAAATCACTCCTTAACCTCAATCCCAGTGTTTCAGAGTAAATCTTCATCGACACAAAAACCATACAATCACCACAGTGCAGAAGGAGGCCATTCAGCCTATCGGGTCTGTACTGACTCTCCGAAAGAGCATCTATCCGCATAACGCCATGCATTTACCAGAGCTAATTCCCCGAACCTACACATCCCTGGACACTAAGGGGCAATTTAGCATGGCCAATGAACCGAACCTGCACATCTTTGGAGTGTGGGAGGAACCGGGGTACCCGGAGGAAACCCACGCAGACACGGGGAGAATGTGCAAACTCCACACAGACAGTCACCCGAGGCTGGAATGAACCCGGGTTCCTGGCGCTGTGAGGCAGCAGTGCCAACCACTGTGCCATTGTACCACCCTGCTCAGAAAACACTTCCAACCCAAACACAACACACAGAGTAAAATCCCCTCTGCTCTGTCCAAGGAATTTTTAATTGCAGATTTTTAGATTGACTTTTAGGAAAAACAGAACTCAAATTGCTCAGCATCCCAGTGTGGACTCTTGTTTATTCCAACCATGATCTCATCTCTGCAGATTCAAACATGAAGTTTAAGCTGTGAATACAGTTGTGTCTGTCTGTCTCAGAGTTTGTGTATTCAGTCTTTCACTGCCTTTTAAACTTCTCTGAAGAATTTGAATGCTGGATGTTGCTTAATCATTCCTTTCTCTCAGCACATGGAACTGGTGAAACTTCAAGAGTCACAATCTAATGTCAGTAACAAAGAACTGTATCTTTATTTATCCATCATTTCCAATCTCTGAATAGATCACACACATTTCCAGAATGCAGGAAGCTCTCAATGGAAACTGCTTCCAATTATTCCCCAATACAATTGTTCACACTTTACTGTGAACTACATTCCACTGACATTCCCAAAGCACAGTAAGAAGTTTAACAACACCAGGTTAAAGTCCAACAGGTTTATTTGGTAGCAAAAGCCACACAAGCTTTCGAGGTTCTAAGCCCCTTCTTCAGGTGACTCACCTGAAGAAGGGGCTTAGAGCCTCGAAAGCTTGTGTGGCTTTTGCTACCAAATAAACCTGTTGGACTTTAACCTGGTGTTGTTAAACTTCTTACTGTGTTTACCCCAGTCCAACGCCGGCATCTCCACAGTCCAACGCCGGCATCTCCACATCATGATTCCCAAAGCAGCCACAGAAAAGTGACTGGTTATTTTAAACATTGAAACTGAACTATATTAACTTACGATTCACTCACATTGTACAGAAATGTTGACCCTGTGGGATGACAGTTTGGGAGTAACATTGCAACATTAAGGTGCCCTGCATATTGTGTTTGACAACATTTGCAGCATTTCCAAAATATCAGCGACATTGCTGTGTGTATTGTGTGAATCAAGCTGTGAAATATCCACACATATTGAACTCCCACTGCTGCTGTCTTTTCATCATTTATAAACACACAAACTAGAAGCAGGAGGAGGCCATTCGGCCCTTCCAGCCTGCTCCAACATTCATTATGATCATGGCTTATCATCAAATTCAACATCCTGATCCCACTTTAGCCCCAAGAGCTCCATCCAATTGCTGGATAAAATTAGATCCCTGTTTGTTCCCACATTGAAGCGATCGAAGAGCGGATTCATCATGTGTTTCGATGCAGAGAAAACCTTCCTCCATACTGTCCCCATCAAACACACCCAGGACAGATACAGCACGGGGTTAGATACAGAGTAAAGCTCCCTGTACACTGTCCCCATCAAACACACCCAGGACAGATACAGCACGGGGTTAGATACAGAGAGAAGCTCCCTCTACACTGTCCCCATGAAACACTCCCAGGACAGGTGCAGCACGGGATTAGATACAGAGTAAAGTTCGCTGTATACTGTCCCCATCAAACACTCCCAGGACAGATACAGCACGGGGTTAGATACAGAGTAAAGCTCCCTCTACACTGTCCCCCATGAAACACACAAAGGACAGGTGCAGCACGGGGTTAGATACAGTGTAAAGCTCCCTCTACACTGTCCGCATCAAACACTCCCAGGACAGGTACATCACGGGGCTAGATACAGAGTAAAGCTTCCTCGACACTGTCCCCCATCAAACACTCCCAGGACAGGTACAGCACGGGGTGAGATACAGAGTAAAGCTCCCTCGACACTGTCCCCATGATACACACACAGGACAGGTGCAGCACGGGGTTAAATACAGAGTAAAGCTTCCTCTACACTGTCCGCATCAAACACTCCCAGGACAGGTACATCACGGGGCTAGATACAGAGTAAAGCTCCCTCGACACTGTCCCCCATCAAACAGTCCCAGAACAGGTACAGCACGGGGTGAGATACAGAGTGAAGCTCCCTCGACACTGTCCCCATCAAACACTCCCAGAACAGGTACAGCACGGGGTGAGATACAGAGTAAAGCTCCCTCCACACTGTCCCCATCAAACACTCCCAGGACAGATACAGCCCGGGTTTAGATACAGAATAAAGATCCCTCTACACTATCCCCATCAAACACTCCGAGGACAGGTACAGCACGGGGTTAGATACAAAGTAAAGCTCCCTCTACACTGTCCCCCATCAAACACTTCCAGGACAGGTGCAGCACGGGATTAGATACAGAGTAAAGCTCCCTGTACACTGTCCCCATGAAAAACACTCAGGACAGGTACAGCACGGGATTAGATACAGAGTAAAGCTCCCTGTACACTGTCCCCATCAAACACACGCAGGACAGGTGCAGCACGGGGTTAGATATAGAGTAAAGCTCCCTCGACACTGTCCCCATGAAACACACACAGGACAGGTGCAGCACGGGGTTAGATACAGTGTAAAGCTCCCTCGACACTGTCCGCATCAAACACTCCCAGGACAGATACATCACGGGGCTAGATACAGAGTAAAGCTCCCTCGACACTGTCCCCCATCAAACAGTCCCAGAACAGGTACAGCACGGGGTGAGATACAGAGTGAAGCTCCCTCTACACTGTCCCCATCAAACAGTCCCAGAACAGGTACAGCACAGGGTTACATACAGAGTAAAGCTCCCTCTACACTGTCCCCATCAAACATTCCCAGGACAGATACAGCCCGGGATTAGATACAGAATAAAGATCCCTCTACACTATCCCCATCAAACACTCCGAGGACAGGTACAGCACGGGGTTAGATACAGAGTAAAGCTCCCTCTACACTGTCCCCATCAAACACTTCCAGGACAGGTGCAGCACGGGATTAGATACAGAGTAAAGCTCCCTGTACACTGTCCCCATGAAAAACACTCAGGACAGGTACAGCACGGGATTAGATACAGAGTAAAGCTCCCTGTACACTGTCCCCATCAAACACACCCAGGACAGGTGCAGCACGGGGTTAGATACAGAGTAAAGATCCCTGTGCACTGACTCCATCAAACACTCCCAGGACAGGTACAGCACGGGGTTAGATACAGGGTAAATCTCTCTCTACACTGTCCCCATCAAACACACCCAGGACAGGTGCAGCACGGGGTTAGATACAGAGTAAAGCTCCCTGTACACTGACCCCATCAAACACTCCCAGGACAGGTACAGCACGGGGTTAGATACAGTGTAAAGCTCCCTCTACACCGTCCCATCAAACACACCCAGGACAGGTGCAGCACGGGATTAGATACAGAGTAAAGCTCACTGTACACTGTCCCCATCAAACACTCCCAGGACAGGTACAGCACGGGGTTAGATACAGAGTAAAGCTCCCTCTACACTGTCCCCATCAAACACTCCCAGGACAGGTATAGCACGGGTTTAGATACAGAGTAAAGCTCGCTGTACACTGTCCCCATCAAACACACCCAGGACAGGTGCAGCACGGGGTTAGATACAGAGTAAAGCTCCCTCTGCACTGTCACCATCAAACACTCCTGCGACAGATACAGCACGGGGTTAGATACAGAGAAAAGCTCCCTCGACACTGTCCCCACCAAACACACTCAGGACAGGTACAGCACGGGGTGAGATACAGAGTAAAGCTCCCTGTACACTGTCCCCATGAAAAACACTCAGGACAGGTACAGCACGGGATTAGATACAGAGTAAAGCTCCCTGTACACTGTCCCCATCAAACACACCCAGGACAGGTGCAGCACGGGGTTAGATACAGAGTAAAGCTCCCTGTACACTGTCCCCTTCAAAGACTCCCAGGACAGGTACAGCACGGGGTTAGATACAGAGTAAAGCTCCCTCTACACCATCCCCATCAAACACACCCAGGACAGGTGCAGCACGGGATTAGATACAGAGTAAAGCTCCCTCTACACTGTCCCCATCAAACACTCCCAGGACAGGTACAGCACGGGGTTAGATACAGAGTAAAGCTCCCTCTACTCTGTCCCCATCAAACACTCCCAGGACAGGTATAGCACGGGGTTAGATACAGAGTAAAGTTCGCTGCACACTGTCCCCATCAAACACTCCCAGGACAGGTGCTGCACGGGGTTAGATACAGAGTAAAGCTCCCTGTACACTGTCCCCATGAAAAACACTCAGGACAGGTACAGCACGGGATTAGATACAGAGTAAAGCTCCCTGTACACTGTCCCCTTCAAAGACTCCCAGGCCAGGTGCAGCACGGGGTTAGATACAGAGTAAAGCTCCCTGTACACTGTCCCCTTCAAAGACTCCCAGGACAGGTACAGCACGGGGTTAGATACAGAGTAAAGCTCCCTCTGCACTGTCATCATCAAACACTCCTGCGACAGATACAGCACGGGGTTAGATACCGAGAAAAGCTCCCTCGACACTGTCCCCACCAAACACACTCAGGACAGGTAAAGCACGGGGTTAGATACAGAGTAAAGCTCACTGTACACTGTCCCCATCAAACACTCCCAGCACAGGTAGAGCATGGGATTAGATACAGAGTAAAGCGCGCTGTACACTGTCCCCATCAAACACACCCAGGACAGGTATAGCACGGGGTTAGATACAGAGTAAAGCTCGCTGTATACTGTTCCCATCAAATACGATGTGGAGATGCCGGCGTTGGACTGGGGTAAACACAGTAAGAAGTATAACAACAACAGGTTAAAGTCCAACAGGTTTATTTGGTAGCAAAAGCCACACAAGCTTCCGGAGCTCTAAGCCCCTTCTTCAGGTGAGTCATCAAGTACACTCAGGACAGGTGCAGCACGGGGTTAGATACAGAGTAAAGCTGCCTCGACACTGTCCCCATCAAAGACACCCAGGACAGTTACAGCACGGGGTTCGATACAGAGTAAAGCTCCCTCTACACTGTCCCCATCAAACACTCCCAGGACAGGTCCAGCACGGGGTTCGATACAGAGTAAAGATCCCTCTACACTATCCCCATGAAACACTCCGAGGACAGGTACAGGACGGGGTTAGATACAGAGTAAAGCTCCCTCTACACTGTCCCCTTCAAACACTCCCAGGGCAGGTACAGCACGGGGTTAGATACAGAGTAAAGCTGCCTCGACACTGTCCCCATCAAAGACACCCAGGACAGTTACAGCACGGGGTTAGATACAGAGTAAAGCTCCCTCTAAACTGTCCCCACCAAACACACTGAGGACAGGTACAGCACGGGGTTAGATACAGAATAAAGCTCCCTCTACACCGTCCCCATCAAACAATCCCAGGACAGGTACAGCACGGGGTTATATACAGAGTAAAGCTCGCTGTACACTGTCCCCATCAAACACACCCAGGACAGGTACAGCACGGGGTTAGATACAGAGAAAAGCTCCCTCGAAACTGTCCCCATGAAACACTCCCAGGACAGGTGCAGCACGGGGTTCTATACAGCGTAAAGCTCCCTCTACACTGTCCCCATCAAACACACTCGGGACAGGTGCAGCACGGGGTTAGATACAGGGTAAAGCTCCCTCTACACTGTCCCCATCAAACACTCCCAGGACAGGTGCAGCACGGGGTTAGATACAGAGTAAAGCTCCCTCGACACTGTCCCCATCAAACACTCCTGCGACAGATACAGCACGGGGTTAGATACAGAGTAAAGCTCCCTCTACACTGTCCCCCATTAAACACTCCCAGGACAGGTGCAGCACGGGGTTAGATCCAGAGTAAAGCTCGCTGTACACTGTCCCCATCAAACACTCCCAGGACAGGTACAGCACGGGGTTAGATACAGAGTAAAGCTCCCTCTACACTGTCCCCCATTAAACACTCCCAGGACAGGTGCAGCACGGGGTTAGATCCAGAGTAAAGCTCGCTGTACACTGTCCCCATCAAACACTCCCAGGACAGGTACAGCACGGGGTTAGATACAGAGAAAAGCTCCCCCGACACTGTCGCCACCAAACACACTCAGGACAGGTACAGCACGGGGTGAGATACAGAGTAAAGCTCCCTCTACACTGTCCCCATCAAACACTCCCAGGACAGGTACAGCCCGGGATTAGATACAGAATAAAGATCCCTCTACACTATCCCCATCAAACACTCCGAGGACAGGTACAGCACGGGGATAGATACAGAGTAAAGCTCCCTCTAAACAGTCCCCCATCA
Organism: Mustelus asterias; assembly: GCF_964213995.1. Taxonomy (NCBI): domain Eukaryota; kingdom Metazoa; phylum Chordata; class Chondrichthyes; order Carcharhiniformes; family Triakidae; genus Mustelus; species Mustelus asterias. The sequence continues at coordinate 48,343 of NW_027590213.1, forward strand.
AACACTCCCAGAACAGGTCTCGCACGGGGTTAGATACGGAGTAAAGCTCCCTGTACACTGTCCCCATGAAACACACTCAGGACAGGTACAGCACGGGGTTAGATACAGAGTAAAGCTCCCTCTGCACTGTCCCCATCAAACACTCCCAGGACAGGTGCAGCACGGGGTTAGATACAGAGTAAAGCTCCCTCGACACTGTCCCCATTAAACACTCCCAGGTCAGATACAGAACGGGATTAGATTCAGAGTAAAGCTCCCTGTACACTGTCCCCATGAAACACACTCAGAACAGGTGCAGCACGGGGTTAGACACAGAGAAAAGCTCCCTCGAAACTGTCCCCATGAAACACTCCCAGGACAGGTACAGCACGGGGTTAGATACAGAGTAAAGCTCCCTCTGCACTGTCCCCATCAAACACTCCCAGGACAGGTGCAGCACGGGGTTAGATACAGCGTAAAGCTCCCTCTACACTGTCCCCATCAAACACTCCCAGGACAGGTGCAGCACGGGGTTAGATACAGAGTAAAGCTCCCTCGACACTGTCTCCATTAAACACTCCCAGGACAGATACAGCACGGGGTGAGATACAGAGTAAAGCTCCCTCTACACTGTCCCCCATTAAACACTCCCAGGACAGGTGCAGCAAGGGGTTAGATACAGTGTAAAGCTCCCTCTGCACTGTCCCCATCAAACACTCCTGCGACAGATACAGCACGGGGTTAGATACAGAGTAAAGCTCGCTGTACACTGTCCCCATCAAACACACTCAGGACAGGTGCAGCACGGGCTTAGATACAGAGGAAAGCTCCCTCTACACTGTCCCCATCAAACACTCCCAGGACAGATACAACACGGGGTTAGATACAGAGAAAAGTTCCCCCGACACTGTCGCCACCAAACACACTCAGGACAGGTACAGCATGGGGTGAGATACAGAGGAAAGCTCCCTCTACGCTGTCCCCATCAAACACTCCCAGGACAGATACAGCCCGGGATTAGATACAGAATAAAGATCCCTCGACACTATCCCCATCAAACACTCCGAGGACAGGTACAGCACGGGGATAGATACAGAGTAAAGCTCCCTCTAAACAGTCCCCCATCAAACACTCCCAGAACAGGTCTCGCACGGGGTGAGATACGGAGTAAAGCTCCCTCTGCACTGTCCCCATCAAACACTCCTGCGACAGATACAGCACGGGATTAGATACAGAGTAAAGCTCGCTGTACACTGTCCCCATCAAACACACTCAGGACAGGTGCAGCACGGGCTTAGATACAGAGGAAAGCTCCCTCTACACTGTCCCCATCAAACACTCCCAGGACAGATACAGCACGGGGTCAGATACAGAGTAAAGCTCCCTCTACACTGTCCCCACCAAACACACTCAGGACAGGTGCAGCACGGGGTTAGATACAGAGGGAAGCTCCCTCTACACTGTCCCCATGAAACACTCCCAGGACAGATACAGCACGGGATTAGATACAGAGTAAAGCTCCCTCTACACTGTCCCCATCAAACACTCCCAGGACAGGTGCAGCACGGGGTTAGATACAGAGTAAAGCTCCCTGTACACTGTCCCCATCAAACATTCCCAGGACAGGTACAGCACGGGGTTAGATACAGAGTAAAGCTCCCTCTACACTGTCCCCTTCAAAGACTCCCAGGACAGGTATAGCACGGGGTTAGATACAGAGAGAAGCTCCCTCTACACTGTCCGCATCAAACACACCCAGGACAGGTACAGCACGGGGTTAGATACAGAGTAAAGCTCCCTGTACACTGTCCCACATCAAACACTCCCAGGACAGATACAGCACGGGGTTAGATACAGAGAGAAGCTCCCTCTACACTGTCCGCATCAAACACACCCAGGACAGGTACAGCACGGGGTTAGATACAGAGTAAAGCTCCCTGTACACTGTCCCACATCAAACACTCCCAGGACAGATACAGCACGGGGTTAGATACAGAGAGAAGCTCCCTCTACACTGTCGCCATCAAACACTCCCAGGACAGATACAGCACGGGGTTAGATACAGAGAGAAGCTCCCTCTACACTGTCCGCATCAAACACACCCAGGACAGGTACAGCACGGGGTTAGATACAGAGTAAAGCTCCCTGCACACTGTCCCACATCAAACACTCCCAGGACAGATACAGCACGGGGTTAGATACAGAGAGAAGCTCCCTCTACACTGTCCCACATCAAACACACCCAGGACAGGTACAGCACGGGGTTAGATACAGAGAGAAGCTCCCTCTACACTGTCCCACATCAAACACTCCCAGGACAGGTACAGCACGGGATTAGATACAGAGTAAAGCTCCCTGTACACTGTCCCCATGAAACACTCCCAGGACAGATAAAGCACGGGGTGAGATACAGAGTAAAGCTCCCTCTACACTGTCCCCATCAAACACTCCCAGGATAGATACAGCAACGGGGTTAGATACAGAGTAAAGCTCCCTGTACACTGTCCCCATGAAACACTCCCAGGACAGATAAAGCACGGGGTTAGATACAGAGTAAAGCTCCCTCTACACTATCCCCATCAAACACTCCCAGGACAGATACAGCCCGGGGTTAGATACAGAGTAAAGCTCCCTGTACACTGACGCCATGAAACACACTCAGGACAGGTGCAGCACGGGGTTAGATACAGAGTAAAGCTCACTAGACAGTGTCCCCATCAAATACTCCCAAGCCAGGTACAGCACGGGGTTAGATACAGACTAAAGCTCCCTCTGCAATGTCCCCATCAAACACGTCTACAACAGATACAGCACGGGGTTAGATACAGAGTAAAGCTCCCTCTGCACTGTCACCATCAAACACTCCTGCGACAGATACAGCACGGGATTAGATACAGAGTAAAGCTCCCTCTACACTGTCCGCATCAAACACTCCCAGGACAGGTACAGCATGGGGTTAGATACAGAGTAAAGCTCCCTCTACACTGTCCCCATCAAACACTCCCAGGACAGGTGCAGCACGGGGTTAGATACAGAGTAAAGCTCCCTCTACACTGTCCCCATCAAACACACCCAGGACAGGTACAGCACGGGGTTAGATACAGAGTAAAGCTCTCGCTACACTGTCTCCATTAAATACTCCCAGGACAGATACAGCACAGGGATAGATGCAGAGTGAAGCTCACTCTCCACTGTCCCCATCAAGCAATTCCCAGGACAGATACAGCACGGGTTAGATACAGAGTAAAGCTCCCTCTACACTGTCCCCATCAAACAATTCCCAGGATAGATACAGCATGGAGTTAGAAACAGAGTAAAGCTCCCTCTACACTGTCGCCATTAAATACTCCCAGGACAGGTACAGCACGGGGTTAGATACAGAGTAAAGCTCCCTCTACACTGTCCCCATCAAACACTCCCAGGACAGGTACAGCACGGGGTTAGATACAGAGTAAAGCTCCCTCTACACTGTCGCCATTAAATACTCCCAGGACAGATACAGCACAGGGATAGATGCAGAGTGAAGCTCACTCTACACTGTCTCCATCAAACAATTCCCAGGATAGATACAGCATGGAGTTAGAAACAGAGCAAAGCTCCCTCTACACTGTCGCCATTAAATACTCCCAGGACAGATACAGCAAGGCTTTAGATGCAGAGTAAAGCTGCCTCGACACTGTCCCCTTCATACACTCCCAGGACAGGTACAGCACGGGATTAGATACAGAATAAAGCTCCCTGTACACTGTCCCCATGAAACACACTCAGGACAGGTGCAGCACGGGGTTAGACACAGAGTAAAGCTCCCTCTACACTGTCCCCATCAAACACACCCAGGACAGGTACAGCACGGTGTTTGAGACAGAGTAAAGCTCCCTCGACACTGTCCGCTTCAAACACACCCAGGACAGATACAGCACGGGGTTAGGTACAGAGTAAAGCTCCCTCTACACTGTCCCCATCAAACACACTCAGGACAGGTACAGCACGGGGTTAGATACAGTGTAAAGCTCCCTCTGCACTGTCCCCATCAAACACTCCTGCGACAGATACAGCACGGGGTGAGATACAGAGTAAAGCTCGCTGTACACTGTCCCCATCAAACACACTCAGGACAGGTGCAGCACGGTCTTAGATACAGAGGAAAGCTCCCTCTACACTGTCCCCATCAAACACTCCCAGGACAGATACATCACGGGGTTAGATACAGAGAAAAGCTCCCCCGACACTGTCGCCACTAAACACACTCAGGACAGGTACAGCACGGGGTGAGATACAGAGTAAAGCTCCCTCTACGCTGTCCCCATCAAACACTCCCAGGACAGATACAGCCCGGGATTAGATACAGAATAAAGATCCCTCGACACTATCCCCATCAAACACTCCGAGGACAGGTACAGCACGGGGATAGATACAGAGTAAAGCTCCCTCTAAACAGTCCCCCATCAAACACTCCCAGAACAGGTCTCGCACGGGGTTAGATACGGAGTAAAGTTCCCTCTGCACTGTCCCCATCAAACACTCCTGCGACAGATACAGCACGGGATTAGATACAGAGTAAAGCTCGCTGTACACTGTCCCCATCAGACACACTCAGGACAGGTGCAGCACGGGCTTAGATACAGAGGAAAGCTCCCTCTACACTGTCCCCCATCAAACACTCCCAGGACAGATACAGCACGGGGTCAGATACAGAGTAAAGCTCCCTCTACACTGTCCCCATCAAACACTCCCAGGACAGGTGCAGAACGGGATTAGATTCAGAGTAAAGCTCGCTGTACACTGTCCCCACCAAACACACTCAGGACAGGTGCAGCACGGGGTGAGATACAGAGGGAAGCTCCCTCTACACTGTCCCCATGAAACACTCCCAGGACAGATACAGCACGGGATTAGATACAGAGTAAAGCTCCCTCTACACTGTCCCCATCAAACACTCCCAGGACAGGTGCAGCACGGGGTTAGATACAGAGTAAAGCTCCCTGTACACTGTCCCCATCAAACACTCCCAGGACAGGTACAGCACGGGGTTAGATACAGAGTAAAGCTCCCTCTACACTGTCCCCTTCAAAGACTCCCAGGACAGGTATAGCACGGGGTTAGATACAGAGTAAAGCTCCCTCTTCACTGTCCCCATCAAACACACCCAGGACAGATACAGCACGGGGTTAGATACAGAGTAAAGCTCCCTCGACACTGTCCCCATCAAACACTCCCAGGACAGATACAGCACGGGGTTAGATACAGAGAGAAGCTCCCTCTACACTGTCCGCATCAAACACACCCAGGACAGGTACAGCACGGGGTTAGATACAGAGTAAAGCTCCCTGTACACTGTCCCACATCAAACACTCCCAGGACAGATACAGCACGGGGTTAGATACAGAGAGAAGCTCCCTCTACACTGTCCCCATCAAACACTCCCAGGACAGATACAGCACGGGGTTAGATACAGAGAGAAGCTCCCTCTACACTGTCCGCATCAAACACACCCAGGACAGGTACAGCACGGGGTTAGATACAGAGTAAAGCTCCCTGTACACTGTCCCACATCAAACACTCCCAGGACAGATACAGCACGGGGTTAGATACAGAGAGAAGCTCCCTCTACACTGTCCCACATCAAACACACCCAGGACAGGTACAGCACGGGGTTAGATACATAGAGAAGCTCCCTCTACACTGTCCCACATCAAACACTCCCAGGACAGGTACAGCACGGGATTAGATACAGAGTAAAGCTCCCTGTACACTGTCCCCATGAAACACTCCCAGGACAGATAAAGCACGGGGTGAGATACAGAGTAAAGCTCCCTCTACACTGTCCCCATCAAACACTCCCAGGATAGATACAGCAACGGGGTTAGATACAGAGTAAAGCTCCCTGTACACTGTCCCCATGAAACACTCCCAGGACAGATAAAGCACGGGGTTAGATACAGAGTAAAGCTCCCTCGACACTATCCCCATCAAACACTCCCAGGACAGATACAGCCCGGGGTTAGATACAGAGTAAAGCTCCCTGTACACTGACGCCATGAAACACACTCAGGACAGGTGCAGCACGGGGTTAGATACAGAGTAAAGCTCACTCGACAGTGTCCCCATCAAACACTCCCAAGCCAGGTACAGCACGGGGTTAGATACAGACTAAAGCTCCCTCTGCAATGTCCCCATCAAACACGTCTACAACAGATACAGCACGGGGTTAGATACAGAGTAAAGCTCCCTCTGCACTGTCACCATCAAACACTCCTGCGACAGATACAGCACGGGATTAGATACAGAGTAAAGCTCCCTCTACACTGTCCCCATCAAACACTCCCAGGACAGGTGCAGCACGGGGTTAGATACAGAGTAAAGCTCCCTGTACACTGTCCCCATCAAACACTCCCAGGACAGGTACAGCACGGGGTTAGATACAGAGTAAAGCTCCCTCTACACTGTCCCCTTCAAAGACTCCCAGGACAGGTATAGCACGGGGTTAGATACAGAGTAAAGCTCCCTCTTCACTGTCCCCATCAAACACACCCAGGACAGATACAGCACGGGGTTAGATACAGAGTAAAGCTCCCTCGACACTGTCCCCATCAAACACTCCCAGGACAGGTACAGCACGGGGTTAGATACAGAGAGAAGCTCCCTCTACACTGTCCGCATCAAACACACCCAGGACAGGTACAGCACGGGGTTAGATACAGAGTAAAGCTCCCTGTACACTGTCCCACATCAAACACTCCCAGGACAGATACAGCACGGGGTTAGATACAGAGAGAAGCTCCCTCTACACTGTCCGCATCAAACACACCCAGGACAGGTACAGCACGGGGTTAGATACAGAGTAAAGCTCCCTGTACACTGTCCCACATCAAACACTCCCAGGACAGATACAGCACGGGGTTAGATACAGAGAGAAGCTCCCTCTACACTGTCCCCATCAAACACTCCCAGGACAGATACAGCACGGGGTTAGATACAGAGAGAAGCTCCCTCTACACTGTCCGCATCAAACACACCCAGGACAGGTACAGCACGGGGTTAGATACAGAGTAAAGCTCCCTGCACACTGTCCCACATCAAACACTCCCAGGACAGATACAGCACGGGGTTAGATACAGAGTGAAGCTCCCTCTACACTGTCCCACATCAAACACACCCAGGACAGGTACAGCACGGGGTTAGGTACAGAGAGAAGCTCCCTCTACACTGTCCCACATCAAACACTCCCAGGACAGGTACAGCACGGGATTAGATACAGAGTAAAGCTCCCTGTACATTGTCCCCATGAAACACTCCCAGGACAGATAAAGCACGGGGTGAGATACAGAGTAAAGCTCCCTCTACACTGTCCCCATCAAACACTCCCAGGATAGATACAGCAACGGGGTTAGATACAGAGTAAAGCTCCCTGTACACTGTCCCCATGAAACACTCCCAGGACAGATAAAGCACGGGGTTAGATACAGAGTAAAGCTCCCTCTACACTATCCCCATCAAACACTCCCAGGACAGATACAGCCCGGGGTTAGATACAGAGTAAAGCTCCCTGTACACTGACGCCATGAAACACACTCAGGACAGGTGCAGCACGGGGTTAGATACAGAGTAAAGCTCACTCGACAGTGTCCCCATCAAACACTCCCAAGCCAGGTACAGCACGGGGTTAGATACAGACTAAAGCTCCCTCTGCAATGTCCCCATCAAACACGTCTACAACAGATACAGCACGGGGTTAGATACAGAGTAAAGCTCCCTCTGCACTGTCACCATCAAACACTCCTGCGACAGATACAGCACGGGATTAGATACAGAGTAAAGCTCCCTCTACACTGTCCCCATCAAACACTCCCAGGACAGGTGCAGCACGGGGTTAGATACAGTGTAAAGCTCCCTGTACACTGTCCCCATCAAACACTCCCAGGACAGGTACAGCACGGGGTTAGATACAGAGTAAAGCTCCCTCTACACTGTCCCCTTCAAAGACTCCCAGGACAGGTATAGCACGGGGTTAGATACAGAGTAAAGCTCCCTCTTCACTGTCCCCATCAAACACACCCAGGACAGATACAGCACGGGGTTAGATACAGAGTAAAGCTCCCTCGACACTGTCCCCATCAAACACTCCCAGGACAGATACAGCACGGGGTTAGATACAGAGAGAAGCTCCCTCTACACTGTCCGCATCAAACACACCCAGGACAGGTACAGCACGGGGTTAGATACAGAGTAAAGCTCCCTGTACACTGTCCCACATCAAACACTCCCAGGACAGATACAGCACGGGGTTAGATACAGAGAGAAGCTCCCTCTACACTGTCCCCATCAAACACTCCCAGGACAGATACAGCATGGGGTTAGATACAGAGAGAAGCTCCCTCTACACTGTCCGCATCAAACACACCCAGGACAGGTACAGCACGGGGTTAGATACAGAGTAAAGCTCCCTGTACACTGTCCCACATCAAACACTCCCAGGACAGATACAGCACGGGGTTAGATACAGAGAGAAGCTCCCTCTACACTGTCGCCATTAAATACTCCCAGGACAGATACAGCACAGGGATAGATGCAGAGTGAAGCTCACTCTACACTGTCCCCATCAAACAATTCCCAGGATAGATACAGCATGGAGTTAGAAACAGAGTAAAGCTCCCTCTCCACTGTCCCCATCAAACACTCCCAGGATAGATACAGCATGGAGTTAGATACAGAGTGAAGCTCCCCCGACACTGTCCCCACCAAACACACTCAGGACAGGTAAAGCACGTGTTTAGATACAGTGTTAAGCTCCCTCTACACCGTCCCCTTCAAACACTCCCAGGACAGGTGCAGCACGGGGTTAGATCCAGAGTAAAGCTCCCTCTACACTGTCCCCATCAAACACTCCCAGGACAGGTACAGCACGGTGTTAGGTACAGAGTAAAGCTCCCTCTACAATGTCCCCATCAAACACTCCCAGGACAGGTACAGCACAGGGTTAGATACAGAATAAAGCTCCCTCTACACTGTCCCCATCAAACACTCCCAGGACAGGTACAGCACGGGGTTCGGTACAGAGTAAAGCTCCCTCTACACTGTCCCCTTCAAACACTCCCAGGACAGGTACAGCACGGGGTTAGATACAGAGCAAAGCTCCCTCTCCAATGTCCCCATCAAACACGCCCAGGACAGGTACAGCACGGGGTTAGATACAGAGTAAAGCTCCCTCTCCACTGTCCCCATCAACACTCCCAGGACAGTTTGAGCACGGGGTTAGATACAGAGTAAAGCTCTCTCTCCACTGTCCCCATCAAACACTCCCACGACAGGTACAGCACGGGTTAGATACAGAGTAAAGCTCCCTCTACACTGTCCCCATCAAACACTCCCAGGACAGGTACAGCACGGGGTTAGGTACAGAGTAAAGCTCCCTCTGCACTGTCCCCATGAAACACTCCCAGGACAGGTACAGCACGGGGTTAGGTCCAGAGTAAAGCTCCCTCTACACTGTCCCCATGAAACACTCCCAGGACAGGTACAGCACAGGGTTAGATACAGAGTAAAGCTCCCTCTACACTGTCCCCATCAAACACTCCCAGGACAGGTACAGCACGGGGTTAGATACAGAGTAAAGCTCCCTCTTCACTGTCCCCATCAAACACTCCCAGGACAGGTACAGCACGGGGTTAGATACAGAGTAAAGCTCCCTCTACACTGTCCCCATCAAACACTCCCAGGACAGGTACAGCACAGGGTTCAATACAGAGTAAAGCTCCCTCTACACTGTCCCCATCAAACACTCCCAGGACAGGTACAGCACGGGGTTAGATACAGAGTAAAGCTCCCTCTTCACTGTCCCCATCAAACACTCCCAGGACAGGTACAGCACGGGGTTAGATACAGAGTAAAGCTCCCTCTTCACTGTCCCCATCAAACACTCCCAGGACAGGTACAGCATGGGGTTCAATACAGAGTAAAGCTCTCTCTCCACTGTCCCCATCAAACACTCCCACGACAGGTACAGCACGGGTTAGATACAGAGTAAAGCTCCCTCTACACTGTCCCCATCAAACACTCCCAGGACAGGTACAGCACGGGGTTAGGTACAGAGTAAAGCTCCCTCTGCACTGTCCCCATGAAACACTCCCAGGACAGGTACAGCACGGGGTTAGGTCCAGAGTAAAGCTCCCTCTACACTGTCCCCATGAAACACTCCCAGGACAGGTACAGCACAGGGTTAGATACAGAGTAAAGCTCCCTCTACACTGTCCCCATCAAACACTCCCAGGACAGGTACAGCACGGGGTTAGATACAGAGTAAAGCTCCCTCTTCACTGTCCCCATCAAACACTCCCAGGACAGGTACAGCACGGGGTTAGATACAGAGTAAAGCTCCCTCTACACTGTCCCCATCAAACACTCCCAGGACAGGTACAGCACAGGGTTCAATACAGAGTAAAGCTCCCTCTACACTGTCCCCATCAAACACTCCCAGGACAGGTACAGCACGGGGTTAGATACAGAGTAAAGCTCCCTCTTCACTGTCCCCATCAAACACTCCCAGGACAGGTACAGCACGGGGTTAGATACAGAGTAAAGCTCCCTCTTCACTGTCCCCATCAAACACTCCCAGGACAGGTACAGCATGGGGTTCAATACAGAGTAAAGCTCCCTCTACACTGTCCCCTTCAAACACTCCCAGGACAGGTACAGCACGGGGTTAGATACAGAGCAAAGCTCCCTCTCCAATGTCCCCATCAAACACGCCCAGGACAGGTACAGCACGGGGTTAGATACAGAGTAAAGCTCCCTCTCCACTGTCCCCATCAACACTCCCAGGACAGTTTGAGCACGGGGTTAGATACAGAGTAAAGCTCTCTCTCCACTGTCCCCATCAAACACTCCCACGACAGGTACAGCACGGGTTAGATACAGAGTAAAGCTCCCTCTACACTGTCCCCATCAAACACTCCCAGGACAGGTACAGCACGGGGTTAGGTACAGAGTAAAGCTCCCTCTGCACTGTCCCCATGAAACACTCCCAGGACAGGTACAGCACGGGGTTAGGTCCAGAGTAAAGCTCCCTCTACACTGTCCCCATGAAACACTCCCAGGACAGGTACAGCACAGGGTTAGATACAGAGTAAAGCTCCCTCTACACTGTCCCCATCAAACACTCCCAGGACAGGTACAGCACGGGGTTAGATACAGAGTAAAGCTCCCTCTTCACTGTCCCCATCAAACACTCCCAGGACAGGTACAGCACGGGGTTAGATACAGAGTAAAGCTCCCTCTACACTGTCCCCATCAAACACTCCCAGGACAGGTACAGCACAGGGTTCAATACAGAGTAAAGCTCCCTCTACACTGTCCCCATCAAACACTCCCAGGACAGGTACAGCACGGGGTTAGATACAGAGTAAAGCTCCCTCTTCACTGTCCCCATCAAACACTCCCAGGACAGGTACAGCACGGGGTTAGATACAGAGTAAAGCTCCCTCTTCACTGTCCCCATCAAACACTCCCAGGACAGGTACAGCATGGGGTTCAATACAGAGTAAAGCTCTCTCTCCACTGTCCCCATCAAACACTCCCACGACAGGTACAGCACGGGTTAGATACAGAGTAAAGCTCCCTCTACACTGTCCCCATCAAACACTCCCAGGACAGGTACAGCACGGGGTTAGGTACAGAGTAAAGCTCCCTCTGCACTGTCCCCATGAAACACTCCCAGGACAGGTACAGCACGGGGTTAGGTCCAGAGTAAAGCTCCCTCTACACTGTCCCCATGAAACACTCCCAGGACAGGTACAGCACAGGGTTAGATACAGAGTAAAGCTCCCTCTACACTGTCCCCATCAAACACTCCCAGGACAGGTACAGCACGGGGTTAGATACAGAGTAAAGCTCCCTCTTCACTGTCCCCATCAAACACTCCCAGGACAGGTACAGCACGGGGTTAGATACAGAGTAAAGCTCCCTCTACACTGTCCCCATCAAACACTCCCAGGACAGGTACAGCACAGGGTTCAATACAGAGTAAAGCTCCCTCTACACTGTCCCCATCAAACACTCCCAGGACAGGTACAGCACGGGGTTAGATACAGAGTAAAGCTCCCTCTTCACTGTCCCCATCAAACACTCCCAGGACAGGTACAGCACGGGGTTAGATACAGAGTAAAGCTCCCTCTTCACTGTCCCCATCAAACACTCCCAGGACAGGTACAGCATGGGGTTCAATACAGAGTAAAGCTCCCTCTACACTGTCCCCATCAAACACTCCCAGGACAGGTACAGCACGGGGTTAGACACAGAGTAAAGCTCCCTCTACACTGTCCCCCATCAAACACTCCCAGGACAGATACAGCACGGGGTTAGATACAGAGTAAACCTCCCTCTACACTGTCCCCATCAAACACTCCCAGGACAGATACAGCACGGGGTTAGATACAGAGAAAAGCTCCCTCTACACTGTCCCCATCAAACACTCCCAGGACAGATACAGCACGGGGTTAGATACAGAGTAAAGCTCCCTCTACACTGTCCCCATCAAACACTCCCAGCACAGGTACAGCACGGGGTTCAATACAGAGTAAAGCTCCCTCTACGCTGTCCCCATCAAACACTCCCAGGACAGGTACAGCACGGGGTTTGATACAGAGTAAAGCTCCCTCTACACTGTCCCCATCAAACACTCCCAGGACAGGTACAGCACGGGGTTAGATACAGAGTAAAGCTCCCTCTACGCTGTCCCCATCAAACACTCCCAGGACATGTACAGCACGGGGTTAGATACAGAGTAAAGCTCCCTCTACGCTGTCCCCATCAAACACTCCCAGGACAGGTACAGCACGGTGTTAGATACAGAGTAAAGCTCCCTCTCCACTGTCCGCATCAAACACACCCAGGACAGGTACAGCACGGGGTTAGATGCAGAGTAAAGCTCCCTGTACACTGTCCCACATCAAACACTCCCAGGACAGATACAGCACGGGGTTAGATACAGAGAGAAGCTCCCTCTACACTGTCCCCATCAAACACTCCCAGGACAGATACAGCATGGGGTTAGATACAGAGAGAAGCTCCCTCTACACTGTCCGCATCAAACACACCCAGGACAGGTACAGCACGGGGTTAGATACAGAGTAAAGCTCCCTGTACACTGTCCCACATCAAACACTCCCAGGACAGATACAGCACGGGGTTAGATACAGAGAGAAGCTCCCTCTACACTGTCGCCATTAAATACTCCCAGGACAGATACAGCACAGGGATAGATGCAGAGTGAAGCTCACTCTACACTGTCCCCATCAAACAATTCCCAGGATAGATACAGCATGGAGTTAGAAACAGAGTAAAGCTCCCTCTCCACTGTCCCCATCAAACACTCCCAGGATAGATACAGCATGGAGTTAGATACAGAGTGAAGCTCCCCCGAAACTGTCCCCACCAAACACACTCAGGACAGGTAAAGCACGGGGTTAGATACAGTGTTAAGCTCCCTCTACACCGTCCCCTTCAAACACTCCCAGGACAGGTGCAGCACGGGGTTAGATCCAGAGTAAAGCTCCCTCTACACTGTCCCCATCAAACACTCCCAGGACAGGTACAGCACGGTGTTAGGTACAGAGTAAAGCTCCCTCTACAATGTCCCCATCAAACACTCCCAGGACAGGTACAGCACGGGGTTAGATACAGAATAAAGCTCCCTCTACACTGTCCCCATCAAACACTCCCAGGACAGGTACAGCACGGGGTTCGGTACAGAGTAAAGCTCCCTCTACACTGTCCCCTTCAAACACTCCCAGGACAGGTACAGCACGGGGTTAGATACAGAGCAAAGCTCCCTCTCCAATGTCCCCATCAAACACGCCCAGGACAGGTACAGCACGGGGTTAGATACAGAGTAAAGCTCCCTCTCCACTGTCCCCATCAACACTCCCAGGACAGTTTGAGCACGGGGTTAGATACAGAGTAAAGCTCCCTCTCCACTGTCCCCATCAAACACTCCCACGACAGGTACAGCACGGGTTAGATACAGAGTAAAGTTCCCTCTACACTGTCCCCATCAAACACTCCCAGGACAGGTACAGCACGGGGTTAGGTACAGAGTAAAGCTCCCTCTGCACTGTCCCCATGAAACACTCCCAGGACAGGTACAGCACGGGGTTAGGTACAGAGTAAAGCTCCCTCTACACTGTCCCCATGAAACACTCCCAGCACAGGTACAGCACGGGGTTCAATACAGAGTAAAGCTCCCTCTACGCTGTCCCCATCAAACACTCCCAGGACAGATACAGCACGGGGTTAGATACAGAGTAAAGCTCCCTCTACACTGTCCCCATCAAACACTCCCAGCACAGGTACAGCACGGGGTTCAATACAGAGTAAAGCTCCCTCTACGCTGTCCCCATCAAACACTCCCAGGACAGGTACAGCACGGGGTTTGATACAGAGTAAAGCTCCCTCTACACTGTCCCCATCAAACACTCCCAGGACAGGTACAGCACGGGGTTAGATACAGAGTAAAGCTCCCTCTACGCTGTCCCCATCAAACACTCCCAGGACATGTACAGCACGGGGTTAGATACAGAGTAAAGCTCCCTCTACGCTGTCCCCATCAAACACTCCCAGGACAGGTACAGCACGGTGTTAGATACAGAGTAAAGCTCCCTCTACGCTGTCCCCTTCAAAGACTCCCAGGACAGGTACAGCACGGGGTTAGATACAGAGTAAAGCTCCCTCTACACTGTCCCCATCAAACACTCCCAGGACAGGTACAGCACAGGGTTAGATACAGAGTAAAGCTCCCTCTACACTGTCCCCATCAAACACTCCCAGGACAGGTACAGCACGGGGTTAGATACAGAGTAAAGCTCCCTCTACGCTGTCCCCATCAAACACTCCCAGGACAGGTACAGCACGGGGTTAGATACAGAGTAAAGCTCCCTCTACGCTGTCCCCATCAAACACTCCCAGGACAGGTACAGCACGGGGTTAGATACAGAGTAAAGCTCCCTCTACGCTGTCCCCTTCAAAGACTCCCAGGACAGGTACAGCACGGGGTTAGATACAGAGTAAAGCTTCCTCTACACTGTCCCCATCAAACACACCCAGGACAGATGCAGCACGGGGTTAGATACAGAGTAAAGCTCCCTGTACACTGTCCCCATCAAACACTCCCAGGACAGGTACAGCACGGAGTTAGATACAGAGTAAAGCTCCCTCTACACTGTCCCCATCAAACACTCCCAGGACAGGTACAGCACGGGGTTAGATACAGAGTAAAGCTCCCTCTACGCTGTCCCCATCAAACACTCCCAGGACAGGTACAGCACGGGGTTAGATACAGAGTAAAGCTTCCTCTACACTGTCCCCATCAAACACACCCAGGACAGGTGCAGCACGGGGTTAGATACAGAGTAAAGCTCCCTGTACACTGTCCCCATCAAACACTCCCAGGACAGGGACAGCACGGGGTTAGATACAGAGTAAAGCTCCCTCTACACTGTCCCCATCAAACACTCCCAGGACAGGGACAGCACGGGGTTAGATACAGAGTAAAGCTCCCTCTACACTGTCCCCATCAAACACTCCCAGGACAGGTACAGCACGGGGTTAGATACAGAGTAAAGCTCCCTCTCCACTGTCCCCATCAAACACTCCCAGGACAGGTACAGCACGGGGTTAGATACAGAGTAAAGCTCCCTCTACGCTGTCCCCATCAAACACTCCCAGGTCAGGTACAGCACGGGGTTAGATACAGAGTAAAGCTCCCTCTCCACTGTCCCCATCAAACACACCCAGGACAGGGACAGCACGGGGCTGCTCCATCACTGACCTTCCCTCCATAGGTGAGATGTTCGCTGATGATCGCAGCATTCACAACTCCTCAGATTGTGAAATAGTCAATGCCGGAATACTGAGCAGGACAGGCAGCATCTGTGTAAAGAGAAGCAGATTCTGGGACTGGGGGACTGAGAGACAGGAAGATAGTGAAACACACACAAACTCACTGACAACAAACGGAGTGATGCACAGACACACACACACACAGATACACGCACAGTCTCACACACACACACACAGATAGAGAACACTCCCACAGTCTCACTCACAATATCCTAATCTCCCTGGCATTAAGGGGCAATTTATCACGGCCAATCAACCTAACGCGCGCATCTTTGGAGTGTGGGAGGAAACCGGAGCACCCGGAGGAAACCCATGCAGACACGGGGAGAACGTGCAAACTCCACACAGACAGTGACCTGAGACCAGAATTGAACCCAGGTCCGTGGCACTGTGAGGCAGCAGAGCTCACCACTGTGCCACCCATGTTGGCCTTCATTGCAAGAGGATTGGAGTAGAAGAGCAAGGATGTCTTACTGCAGCTGGACAGAGCCTCGGTGAGACCACACCTGGAGTCTTGTGTACAGTGTTCCTCTCCTTATCTGAGGAAGGATGTACTTGCCACAGAGGGAGAGCAGTGAATGTTCACCAGACTGATTCCTGGGATGGCAGCATTGATGTCTGAGGGGAGATTGGGTCGGCTGGGCCTGTATTCACTGGAATGTAGAAGAGTGAGCGGGGATCTAATTGAAAGGTATAAAATTCTGACAGTGCTGGACAGGCTGGATACAGGGATATTGTTTCCTCCGGCTGGGGGTGTCTGGAACAAGGGGTCACAGTCTCAGGATACGGGGGAGGCCATTTGGGACTGAGATGAGGGGAAACCTCTTCACTCAGAGGGTGGTGAACCTGTGGAATTCTCTCCCACAGAAAGCTGTGGAGACCAAGTCACTGAATATATTTAAGAAGGAAATGGATAGATTTCTAGACTCTAAAGGTGTCGAGGTGTATGGGGAGAGCGCTGGGGTATGGCATTGAGACAGAGGATCGGCCATGATAGCGTTGAATGGTGGGTCAGGCTCGAAGGGCTGAATGGCCTCTTCCTCCTCCTATTTTCTATGTTGATGTGACCGCTCCAAGTCTCTTTGGGCCTCCACTCTTTCCAGCTTTTCCCCATTCATAAAGCAATCTGTTCTATCCTTTTTAAAGTGGGTGACCACACAATTGTCTCCAATGAAATCCATCTTTCACTCTTTGAACCATTCAGTTAAGACATTTAACTTTCGGGCGGCCCGGTGGCACAGTGGTTCGTACTGCTGCCTCACAGCGCCAGGGACCCGGGTTCAATTCCAGCCTCGGGTGACTGTGTGGAGTTTGCACATTCTCCCCGTGTCTGCGTGGGTTTCCTCCGGGTGCTCTGGTTACCTTCCACACTCGCAAGATATATAGGTTAGATGGATTAGCAATGGGGTTATGGGGATAGGGCTGGGGTGAGGGCCTGGGTAAGATACTCTGTCATCAAGTCTGTGCAGACTCAATGAGCTGAATGGCCTCTTATGCAGTGGAATACCTCTTTGCCATTTGAAGCTTCTCGCTATAAGACTTAAAATGCTGCCTATTTCTGTGAAATGTTGCAAACATTCTGTCTCATCACCGGGCGACATGATGGCACAGTGGTTAGCACTGCTCCCCCACAGCACCAAGGACCCACGTTCAATTCCAGCCTCGGGTGACTGTCTGTGTGGAGTTTGTACGTTCTCCCAGTGTCTGCGTGGGTTTCCTCCGGGTGCTCCGGTTTCCTCCCACACTCCAAAGACGTGCGGTTAGGTTGATTGGCCGTGCTCAATTGCCCCTTAGTGTTAGGGGGATTCAGGCCTGGGTGGTCTTGTTGTCGGGGGCAGGCTTGATGGACCAAAGGACCTCCTTCTGCACTTTAGGGATTCTATGATGAACGGCATGGTGGCACAGTGGTTAGCACAGCACCAAGAACCCAGGTTCAATTCCAGCCTCAGCTCGCTGTCTGTGTAGAGTTCTCCCAGTGTCTGCGTGGGTTTCCTCCGGGTGCTCCAGTTTCCTCCCACACTCCAAACATGTGCGGGTCAGGTGGATTGGCCATGATAAATTGACCCTAGTGTCAGGGGATTAACAGGGTAACTATATGGGGTTACGGAAATCGGGCCTGGGTGGGATTGTGGTCGATGCAGACTCGATGGGCCGAATGGTCTGCCCTTTAGGGATTCTATGATTCTAGGATCTCAAATCATTGATAAATACGATGAAACTGAGACAGACACGGGGGCTTTGCAGCAGCAGAGACAGAATGGGAATCATTGCATCCTGCATGGAGTTTTATTACACAACCAATTTCAGAAAATTCACAACTCTAATTCACAACAGCAAAGTGTGGGATTGCAAACTTGGAATTATTAGCCCAGGACTAAAGTTTAAAAGCTAAACACTGACATTCGGAAACAAGAGATGGCCTCACATCTTCAATTCTGTGATTGTCCCCCATCTCCTGCTCTGAATATTACAATATCTGTGCCCCCTTCATGCGTCTGCAGACTTTGAAAGTTACTCAGACATTGGTGAAACTAGTCTTTATCTCGGGGCGTTTCCTGTGAAATATGCGCCTTCTCCAAAGAGACACAATCTAATTGACGCTTTCTGATACAATCTGAATCTCCTTTCAAACAACCTCCCAACCCCACTGTGCAGGAATGTCACCTTTTGTCACATTCCCCAAGACAATTGTTGACATTTTATCAGGTGGGAAAAGTAGATTCAACTGACAGATTCTGAGCCCCAGGTTGAATCTTTAAGATGTAAAAATGAACTGAAAGCCCAGGTCTCTCTGTTCCTGCATCCATTTTAACATTGACCCATTGATTTTAAATTGCTTCTCCTGTATAAAAATATAATCTATCGACCTCAGAGTTAAACATTAATAAGCGACTGAGCATCAACTGCGAATTATAGAAGGTAGTTCCAAACTAATATCACAGCTGGTGTGGCAAAGTGTTTCTGAATTCCACTCCTACAAGTCTAGAATCCTCAACATTGTTTGAAATCCAATGTCCCCAAGTCCTGGACTCCCCAACCAGCAGGAAAAGTTGTTCTTTATCATTCCTCTCCATTCCCCTTATTATCTTGAAGTGTTTGATCCAATCATCCCGTAGCCTAAATTCCAGCATGACAGAGTAACACTTCAACTACACTTTTCAACAAACAATCCCAAACCAAATACAGAACAGGGTTCATAGAATCCTGCAGTGCAGGAGGCCATTCGGCCCATCGAGTCTGCACTGACCACAATCCCACCCAGGCCCCATCCCTATAATCCCATACATTTAACTCAGCTAATCCTCCTGACACTAAGGGACAATTTAGCTTGGCCAATCCACCTAACCTGTACACCTGATAGAAGTCTGCCAGATTATGAGGGGGCATGGACAGAGTGGATAGTCAGAAGCGTTTTCCCAGGGTGGAAGAGTTATTACTCGGGGGCAGAGGTTTAAGGTGCGAGGGGCACGGTTTAAAGGAGATGTGGGAGGAAAGTTTTTTTACACAGAGGGTGCTGGGTGCCTGGAACTCGTTGCCGGGGGAGGGAGTGGAAACGGATACGATAGTGACTTTTCAAGGGCGTCTTGACAAAGACATGAATAAGATGGGAATGGAGGGATATGGTCCCCGGAAGGGTAGGGGGTTTTAGTTCAGTCAGGCAGCATGGTCGGTGCAGGATTGGAGAGCCGAAAGACCTGTTTCCGTGCTGTAATTTTCTTTGTTCTATCTTTGGAGTGTGGGATGAAACCGGAGCACCCGGAGGAAACCCACACAAACACGGGAAGGACGTTCAAACTCCAGTCAGAAAGTGAGCCAAGCTGGGAATCGAAGGCGGGTCCCTGGCACTGTGAGGAAGCAGTGCTAACCCCTGCATCACTGTGCCACCCCCATATTGAAAACTTGGGTTCAAATTCAAGACAGCCGCAAATTCACTTTGAGAAAAGTTCCCTCTGCTGTTGAAAGGAATTTTTAATTGAGGATTTTTATTTCTGGGAAAACTGAACTCACATTGAACAGCATCCCAGTGTGGGATTTAAACTCTAGTTTGTTTCAGTCATGGGGAGAGAGATGGAGCGAGAGGGAGAGATACAGATACAGAGGCAGAGAGACACAGAAACAGGATGGGATTGTGCTGTACATGTTTCAGAGCTGATACTGAGACACACACGAGATGTGCAATCGCAGCCCAGAGTGAATCATTCTCTGTTACCTGCAGTGTCCTGGACATGGACAGAAGCTGACACTCAGACACACACAACAACAACTTGCATTTATATAGCACCTTGAACAGTATCATCCCAAGATGCTTCACAGGAGCCTTAATGTGAGAAATTTGACCCCGAGTCACAGGAGAGTTTAGGGTCACATGTCCCAAAGGTTTGGCCAGATGGCTTTTACGAACTATTTTAATTGGAGGAAAAGGAGGTGTTAAAATGGAGAAAAGCAATCTGCTTCACTAATGTCCTTTATGGAAGGAAATCTGCCGTCCTTACCTGGTCGGGCCTACATGTGACTCCAGCCTCACAGCAATGTGGTTGACTCTTAGATGCTGATTGAAATGGCCTAGCAAGCCACTCAGTTCATGAGCAATTAGGGACGAGGAGTAAACGCTGGCAGAACCAGCCAGGCCCACATCCCATGGATGTATTTTAATAAAACGTTCAGGAAAGGAATTCCAGAGTTGGAGCCCACGCAGATGAAGACACAGCTCCCAATGGTGAAACAATTCAAATTGTGGATGGTCACGGAGCCAGAATGAAAGGAAAACAGATATGGGAGGATGGTGGGACTGGAGGAGGTGGATCACCAGCAAGAAACATTTCTCTCTCTCTGTGCTATCACTTTCCATTATACTCCTGACAAATTGGATCAAATTGTCCCTGACACTCCAAAATTCCTGGGAATACAGCCCTCGTTTGTGTCTCCATAGCTGCGTATCTGTCACATTTAAAATACTAACGTTACTTTAGTGAAGAGACAACTCTGTCAGAAATATCTCAGTGCTGCGTTCACACAAAATGGCCACTGGGAAGAAACGCCAAATGGCTGCCTGATATTTGTGGATATTTTTCACTGATTCCCAGAAAGGGAGAGATGGACAGAAGACACAGACACAGAGAGTGAGAAAAAGAGAGAGACACAGATTGATGGAGGTATAAAAGCTTTCCCTTTACCTGCACATGATTTAACTTGTTCCCAGTTGGTTTATGGTTTCTCTCCTCAACTTATTATCCAAAGTGCATCACTTCACATTTCTCAGTGTTGAAGATAACTGTCTGTCTGTTTCATTTCAATCTCCTCTGCACCCGCTCTCGAACACAAATAATTGTCTGGTAGAAAGTGAGAAGGAGCCTCGACAGAGAGGTTGGGAAGGATTGAATGGGGAGAGGCAGAAACCCCCAACACATTTCAAAACGACACTGATTTCCACTTGAAGGAATAACTTCTCCACCCCAACACTATCCCGTCATTCTCGATAAGTCCATGCTGCCCGTGTTCTGGGATAAATTACACGCAAGTGAAAAGATGATTTTAAATAGTGGGGTTACATTTGCCACCCCCTCAATCTGTAGGAACTGCTCCAGAGTCTATAGAATTTTGGAAGATGACCAGCAATGCATCCAATATTTCCAGCGCCGCTTCAAAGAACAAAGAACAAAGAACAATACAGCACAGGAACAGGCCCTTCGGCCCTCCAAGCCCGCGCCGCTCCCCGGTCCAGGATTGAATCCTGAATCCAGGATCCCCGCCCAATTTTCCAGCCTATCTACATACCAATATCCTATCC
>NW_027590213.1:75000-77500 GCF_964213995.1 Mustelus asterias
GTTTAGATACAGAGTGAAGCTCCCTATACACTGTCCCCATCATATAATCCAATGACAGACACAGCATGGTGCTAAATTAAAGGAAAAGCTGCCTCCACATTGTGCACATCAAACACACCCAGGACAGGTACAGCACGGGGTTAGATACAGCTGAAATCTTCCTCTACATTTTGCCCATCATTGTGTGTGTGAGAGAATGTGTGTGTGAGAGAGAGAGAGTGTGTGTGTGAGAGAGAGAGAGAGTGTGTGTGTGTGTGTGAGAGAGAGTGTGTGTGCGAGAGAGAGTGTGTGTGTGAGAGAGAGTGTGTGTGAGAGAGAGAGTGTGTGTGAGAGAGAGTGTGTGTGTGAGAGAGAGACAGAGTGTGTGTGAGAGAGAGAGGTGTGTGTGTGAGAGAGACTGTGTGTGAGAGAGAGTGTGTGTGTGTGTGTGAGAGAGAGAGTGTCTGTGTGTGAGAGAGAGCGAGTGTGTGTGTGAGAGAGTGTGTGTGTGTGTGAGAGAGTGTGTGAGAGACAGAGTGTGTGTGAGTGAGAGAGACCGTGTGTGTGAGAGAGAGAGAGTGAGGTGATTCATTTTGGTAGGACTAATTTAAATGTGGATTACAGGGTCAAAGGTAGGGTTCTGAAGACTGTGGAGGAACAGAGAGATCTTGGGGTCCATATCCACAGATCTCTAAAGGTTGCCACTCAAGTGGATAGAGCTGTGAAGAAGGCATATAGTGTGTTAGCTTTTATTAACAGGGGGTTGGAGTTTAAGAGCCGTGGGGTTATGCTGCAACTGTACAGGACCTTGGTGAGACCGCATTTGGAATATTGCGTGCAGTTCTGGTCACCTCACTATAAGAAGGATGTGGAAGCGCTGGAAAGAGTGCAGAGGAGATTTACCAGGATGCTGCCTGGTTTGGAGTGTCGGTCTGATGAGGAAAGGTTGAGGGAGCTGGGGCTGTTCTCTCTGGAGCGGAGGAGATTGAGGGGAGACTTAATAGAGGTTTATAAAATGATGAAGGGGATAGATCGAGTGAACATTCAAAGACTATTTCCTCGGGTGGATGGAGCTATTACAAGGGGGCATAACTATAGGGTTCATGGTGGGAGATATAGGAAGGATATCAGAGGTAGGTTCTTCACGCAGAGAGTGGTTGGGGTGTGGAATGGACTGCCTGCAGTGATAGTGGAGTCAGACACTTTAGGAACATTTAAGCGGTTATTGGATAGGCACATGGAGCACACCAGGATGGTAGGGAGTGGGATAGCTTGATCTTGGTTTCAGATGAAGGTCGGCACAACATCGTGGGCCGAAGGGCCTGTTCTGTGCTGTAATGTTCTATGTTCTATGTGTGTGAGAGAGAGTGTGTGTGTGAGAGAGACAGAGTGTGTGTGAGAGGTGTGTGTGTGAGAGAGACTGTGTGTGAGAGAGAGTGTGTGTGTGTGTGTGAGAGAGAGAGTGTCTGTGTGTGTGTGAGAGAGAGAGTGTCTGTGTGTGAGAGAGAGCGAGTGTGTGTGTGAGAGAGTGTGTGTGTGTGTGAGAGAGTGTGTGAGAGACAGTGTGTGTGAGTGAGAGAGACCGTGTGTGTGAGAGAGAGAGAGTGTGTGTGAGAGAGAGGGCGTGTGTGAGAGAGTGTGTGTGTGTGAGAGAGTGTGTGTGTGTGAGAGAGTGTGTGTGTGAGAGAGTGTGTGCGAGAGAGAGTGTGTGCGAGAGAGCGTGTGCGTGAGAGAGAGTCTGTCTGTGTGAGAGAGAGAGTGTGTGCGAGAGAAAGAGTGTGTGTGTGAGAGAGTGTGTGTGTGAGAGTGTATGTGTGAGAGAGTGAGTGTATGTGAGTGAGAGACTGTGTGCATGTGTGTGAGAGTGTGTCAGTGAGAGAGAATGCATGGGTGAGAGTGTGTGAGCGTGAAAGTGTGTGAGAGAATGTGTGTGAGAGAGAAAGTGTGTGTGAGAGAGTGAGTGTATGTGAGTGAGAGACTGTGTGCATGTGTGTGAGAGTGTGTCAGTGAGAGAGAATGCATGGGTGAGAGTGTGTGAGCGTGAAAGTGTGTGTGAGAGAATGTGTGTGTGAGAGAATGTGTGAGAGAGAAAGCGTGTGTGACAGAGAGAAAGAGCATGTGTGTGAGTGAGAGAGTGCGTAAGAGATAGTGTATGTGTGTGTGAGAGACAGAGAGAGCATGTGTGTGTGTGTGTCTGAGAGTGTGTAAGGAGAGCGTGTGTGTGTGTGTGTGTGAGAGTGCGTAAGAGATAGTGTATGTGTGTGTGAGAGACAGAGAGAGCATGTGTGTGTGTGTGTGTGTGTGTCTGAGAGTGTGTAAGGAGAGCGTGTGTGTGACCTGATCTTCCTCTACAGTCTATCAGTAACTGAAACACGGGATTAGATGCAAAGTAAAGCTCCCTCGACACTGTTCCCATCAAACACTCCCAGGAAAGGTACAGGTACAGCACAGAGTTTGATACAGAGTAAAGCTCTCTCTACACTGTTCCCATCAAACACTCCCAGGGCAGGGACAGCATGGG
>NW_027590213.1:82500-85000 GCF_964213995.1 Mustelus asterias
GAGAGTGTGTGTGTGAGAGAGAGTGTGTGTGAGAGAGAGAGTGTGTGTGAGAGAGAGTGTGTGTGTGAGAGAGAGACAGAGTGTGTGTGAGAGAGAGAGGTGTGTGTGTGAGAGAGACTGTGTGTGAGAGAGAGTGTGTGTGTGTGTGTGAGAGAGAGAGTGTCTGTGTGTGAGAGAGAGCGAGTGTGTGTGTGAGAGAGTGTGTGTGTGTGTGAGAGAGTGTGTGAGAGACAGAGTGTGTGTGAGTGAGAGAGACCGTGTGTGTGAGAGAGAGAGAGTGAGGTGATTCATTTTGGTAGGACTAATTTAAATGTGGATTACAGGGTCAAAGGTAGGGTTCTGAAGACTGTGGAGGAACAGAGAGATCTTGGGGTCCATATCCACAGATCTCTAAAGGTTGCCACTCAAGTGGATAGAGCTGTGAAGAAGGCATATAGTGTGTTAGCTTTTATTAACAGGGGGTTGGAGTTTAAGAGCCGTGGGGTTATGCTGCAACTGTACAGGACCTTGGTGAGACCGCATTTGGAATATTGCGTGCAGTTCTGGTCACCTCACTATAAGAAGGATGTGGAAGCGCTGGAAAGAGTGCAGAGGAGATTTACCAGGATGCTGCCTGGTTTGGAGTGTCGGTCTGATGAGGAAAGGTTGAGGGAGCTGGGGCTGTTCTCTCTGGAGCGGAGGAGATTGAGGGGAGACTTAATAGAGGTTTATAAAATGATGAAGGGGATAGATCGAGTGAACATTCAAAGACTATTTCCTCGGGTGGATGGAGCTATTACAAGGGGGCATAACTATAGGGTTCATGGTGGGAGATATAGGAAGGATATCAGAGGTAGGTTCTTCACGCAGAGAGTGGTTGGGGTGTGGAATGGACTGCCTGCAGTGATAGTGGAGTCAGACACTTTAGGAACATTTAAGCGGTTATTGGATAGGCACATGGAGCACACCAGGATGGTAGGGAGTGGGATAGCTTGATCTTGGTTTCAGATGAAGGTCGGCACAACATCGTGGGCCGAAGGGCCTGTTCTGTGCTGTAATGTTCTATGTTCTATGTGTGTGAGAGAGAGTGTGTGTGTGAGAGAGACAGAGTGTGTGTGAGAGGTGTGTGTGTGAGAGAGACTGTGTGTGAGAGAGAGTGTGTGTGTGTGTGTGAGAGAGAGAGTGTCTGTGTGTGTGTGAGAGAGAGAGTGTCTGTGTGTGAGAGAGAGCGAGTGTGTGTGTGAGAGAGTGTGTGTGTGTGTGAGAGAGTGTGTGAGAGACAGTGTGTGTGAGTGAGAGAGACCGTGTGTGTGAGAGAGAGAGAGTGTGTGTGAGAGAGAGGGCGTGTGTGAGAGAGTGTGTGTGTGTGAGAGAGTGTGTGTGTGTGAGAGAGTGTGTGTGTGAGAGAGTGTGTGCGAGAGAGAGTGTGTGCGAGAGAGCGTGTGCGTGAGAGAGAGTCTGTCTGTGTGAGAGAGAGAGTGTGTGCGAGAGAAAGAGTGTGTGTGTGAGAGAGTGTGTGTGTGAGAGTGTATGTGTGAGAGAGTGAGTGTATGTGAGTGAGAGACTGTGTGCATGTGTGTGAGAGTGTGTCAGTGAGAGAGAATGCATGGGTGAGAGTGTGTGAGCGTGAAAGTGTGTGAGAGAATGTGTGTGAGAGAGAAAGTGTGTGTGAGAGAGTGAGTGTATGTGAGTGAGAGACTGTGTGCATGTGTGTGAGAGTGTGTCAGTGAGAGAGAATGCATGGGTGAGAGTGTGTGAGCGTGAAAGTGTGTGTGAGAGAATGTGTGTGTGAGAGAATGTGTGAGAGAGAAAGCGTGTGTGACAGAGAGAAAGAGCATGTGTGTGAGTGAGAGAGTGCGTAAGAGATAGTGTATGTGTGTGTGAGAGACAGAGAGAGCATGTGTGTGTGTGTGTCTGAGAGTGTGTAAGGAGAGCGTGTGTGTGTGTGTGTGTGAGAGTGCGTAAGAGATAGTGTATGTGTGTGTGAGAGACAGAGAGAGCATGTGTGTGTGTGTGTGTGTGTGTCTGAGAGTGTGTAAGGAGAGCGTGTGTGTGACCTGATCTTCCTCTACAGTCTATCAGTAACTGAAACACGGGATTAGATGCAAAGTAAAGCTCCCTCGACACTGTTCCCATCAAACACTCCCAGGAAAGGTACAGGTACAGCACAGAGTTTGATACAGAGTAAAGCTCTCTCTACACTGTTCCCATCAAACACTCCCAGGGCAGGGACAGCATGGGTTAGATACAGAGTAAAGCTCCCTCTACACTGTCCCCATCAAACAAACCAAGGACAGATACAACAGGGGGTTAGATATGGAGTAAAGCTCCCTCTACAATATCCCCATCAGACAAACCAAGGACAGGTACAGCACGGGGTTAGATACAGAGTAAAGCTCCCTCTTCACTGTCCCCATGAAACACTCCCATGACAGATACAGCAAGTGGTTAGATGTAGAGTAAAGCTCCCTCGACACTGTCCCCATCAAACACTCCTAGGACAGGTACAGCATGGGGTTAG
>NW_027590213.1:90000-92500 GCF_964213995.1 Mustelus asterias
TGAGGTGATTCATTTTGGTAGGACTAATTTAAATGTGGATTACAGGGTCAAAGGTAGGGTTCTGAAGACTGTGGAGGAACAGAGAGATCTTGGGGTCCATATCCACAGATCTCTAAAGGTTGCCACTCAAGTGGATAGAGCTGTGAAGAAGGCATATAGTGTGTTAGCTTTTATTAACAGGGGGTTGGAGTTTAAGAGCCGTGGGGTTATGCTGCAACTGTACAGGACCTTGGTGAGACCGCATTTGGAATATTGCGTGCAGTTCTGGTCACCTCACTATAAGAAGGATGTGGAAGCGCTGGAAAGAGTGCAGAGGAGATTTACCAGGATGCTGCCTGGTTTGGAGTGTCGGTCTGATGAGGAAAGGTTGAGGGAGCTGGGGCTGTTCTCTCTGGAGCGGAGGAGATTGAGGGGAGACTTAATAGAGGTTTATAAAATGATGAAGGGGATAGATCGAGTGAACGTTCAAAGACTATTTCCTCGGGTGGATGGAGCTATTACAAGGGGGCATAACTATAGGGTTCATGGTGGGAGATATAGGAAGGATATCAGAGGTAGGTTCTTCACGCAGAGAGTGGTTGGGGTGTGGAATGGACTGCCTGCAGTGATAGTGGAGTCAGACACTTTAGGAACATTTAAGCGGTTATTGGATAGGCACATGGAGCACACCAGGATGGTAGGGAGTGGGATAGCTTGATCTTGGTTTCAGATGAAGGTCGGCACAACATCGTGGGCCGAAGGGCCTGTTCTGTGCTGTAATGTTCTATGTTCTATGTGTGTGAGAGAGAGTGTGTGTGTGAGAGAGACAGAGTGTGTGTGAGAGGTGTGTGTGTGAGAGAGACTGTGTGTGAGAGAGAGTGTGTGTGTGTGTGTGAGAGAGAGAGTGTCTGTGTGTGTGTGAGAGAGAGAGTGTCTGTGTGTGAGAGAGAGCGAGTGTGTGTGTGAGAGAGTGTGTGTGTGTGTGAGAGAGTGTGTGAGAGACAGTGTGTGTGAGTGAGAGAGACCGTGTGTGTGAGAGAGAGAGAGTGTGTGTGAGAGAGAGGGCGTGTGTGAGAGAGTGTGTGTGTGTGAGAGAGTGTGTGTGTGTGAGAGAGTGTGTGTGTGAGAGAGTGTGTGCGAGAGAGAGTGTGTGCGAGAGAGCGTGTGCGTGAGAGAGAGTCTGTCTGTGTGAGAGAGAGAGAGTGTGTGCGAGAGAAAGAGTGTGTGTGTGAGAGAGTGTGTGTGTGAGAGTGTATGTGTGAGAGAGTGAGTGTATGTGAGTGAGAGACTGTGTGCATGTGTGTGAGAGTGTGTCAGTGAGAGAGAATGCATGGGTGAGAGTGTGTGAGCGTGAAAGTGTGTGAGAGAATGTGTGTGAGAGAGAAAGTGTGTGTGAGAGAGTGAGTGTATGTGAGTGAGAGACTGTGTGCATGTGTGTGAGAGTGTGTCAGTGAGAGAGAATGCATGGGTGAGAGTGTGTGAGCGTGAAAGTGTGTGTGAGAGAATGTGTGTGTGAGAGAATGTGTGAGAGAGAAAGCGTGTGTGACAGAGAGAAAGAGCATGTGTGTGAGTGAGAGAGTGCGTAAGAGATAGTGTATGTGTGTGTGAGAGACAGAGAGAGCATGTGTGTGTGTGTGTCTGAGAGTGTGTAAGGAGAGCGTGTGTGTGTGTGTGTGTGAGAGTGCGTAAGAGATAGTGTATGTGTGTGTGAGAGACAGAGAGAGCATGTGTGTGTGTGTGTGTGTGTGTCTGAGAGTGTGTAAGGAGAGCGTGTGTGTGACCTGATCTTCCTCTACAGTCTATCAGTAACTGAAACACGGGATTAGATGCAAAGTAAAGCTCCCTCGACACTGTTCCCATCAAACACTCCCAGGAAAGGTACAGGTACAGCACAGAGTTTGATACAGAGTAAAGCTCTCTCTACACTGTTCCCATCAAACACTCCCAGGGCAGGGACAGCATGGGTTAGATACAGAGTAAAGCTCCCTCTACACTGTCCCCATCAAACAAACCAAGGACAGATACAACAGGGGGTTAGATATGGAGTAAAGCTCCCTCTACAATATCCCCATCAGACAAACCAAGGACAGGTACAGCACGGGGTTAGATACAGAGTAAAGCTCCCTCTTCACTGTCCCCATGAAACACTCCCATGACAGATACAGCAAGTGGTTAGATGTAGAGTAAAGCTCCCTCGACACTGTCCCCATCAAACACTCCTAGGACAGGTACAGCATGGGGTTAGATACAGAGTAAATCTACCTGAACACTGTCCCCATGAAACACTCCCGGAACAGACACAGCACAGGGTGAGATACAGATTAAATCTCCCTCGACACTGTCCCCATCAAACACTCCCAGGACAGTTACAGCACGGGGTTAGATACAGAGTAAATCTACCTCTACACTGTCCCCATCAAACACTCCCGGAACAGACACAGCACGGGGTGAGATACAGATTAAATCTCCCTCGGCGCTGTCCCCATCAAACACTCCCAGGACAGGTACAGCACGGGGTTAG
>NW_027590213.1:97500-110000 GCF_964213995.1 Mustelus asterias
GGTGAGTGTCCGAGGCCCCAACCATCTTCAGCTGCTCCATCACTGACCTTCCCTCCATAGGTGAGATGTTCGCTGATGATCGCAGCATTCACAACTCCTCAGATTGTGAAATAGTCAATGCCGGAATACTGAGCAGGACAGGCAGCATCTGTGTAAAGAGAAGCAGATTTTGGGACTGGGGGACTGAGAGACAGGAAGATAGTGAAACACACACAAACTCACTGACAACAAACGCAGTGATGCACACACACACACACACACACAGATACACGCACAGTCTCACACACACACACACACAGTCTCACACACAGACAGACACACAGATAGAGAAAGCTCCCACAGTCTCACTCACAATGTGAAACTATTAAAATTGGGGTTGTTCTGGGAGCCAGAATGAAAGGAAAACAGATATCGGAGGATGGTGGGACAGGAGGAGCTGGGGAAGGCCCATAGGCACGGTGGCACAGTGGTTAGCACTGCTGCCTCACAGTGCCAGGGGCTCGGGTTCAATTCCAGCCTTGGGTGACTGTCTGTGTAGAATTTCCACGTTCTCCCCGATTCTGCATGGCTTTCCTCCGGGTGTTCCGGTTTCCTCCCACAGTTCAAAGATGTCGAGGTTAGGTGGACTGGCCATGCTCAATTGCCCCTTAGAATGTTTAGATGAGGTGGATTGGCCATGGTAAATGTGTGGGGCTATGGGGAATGGGTAGGGGAAAGGGTGTGGCTCAGATACTCTGTCAGAGATTCGGTGCAGACTCGATGGGCTGAATGGCCTCCTTCTGCACTGGGATTCTATGGTTCAACCAGT
The DNA here is from genome assembly GCF_964213995.1 of Mustelus asterias. Taxonomy (NCBI): domain Eukaryota; kingdom Metazoa; phylum Chordata; class Chondrichthyes; order Carcharhiniformes; family Triakidae; genus Mustelus; species Mustelus asterias. Next base: position 98,309 of record NW_027590213.1, read on the forward strand.
TTCCATTATTCTCCTGAAAACTTTCAAATAATCAGCCGCTGATCCTTCGAAAAACCGGGGAATACAATCCTCGTTTGTGTTATTTTACCACCTTGTGATTTAACCCTTGCTGTCCTGGTATCATTCTGGTAAATCTACACTGTACACAAATGGGTGGAGCGGTGCCACATCGGAGGTTAGTGCGCTAAATTAAAGTGCATGGGATTGTGGGAATATAATGGCACGGATTGAGAATTGGTTCACAGACAGGGAACAGTGAGTAGGAAGAAATGAATCTTTTTCTAAGTAACAGGCAGTGACGAGTGGGGTCCTGCAGGGGTCAGTTCTTGGGTCCCAGCTATTCACAAAACACATCAGTGATTTGGATGAGGGAACCAAACGTAATATTCTCAAGTTTGCTGATGAGACGAAACTTGGTGGGAATGTGAGTGATGGGGAGGATGTTAAGAGGCTTCGGGGTGATTTAGACAAGTTGAGTGAGTGGGGAAATACATGGCAGATGCAGAATAATGTGGATAAATGTGACGTTATCCACTTTGGACGGAGGAAGAGAATGGCAGAGTATTAGTTGAATGGTGATAGATTGGGAAATGTTGTACAAAGGGACCTGGGTATCTGAGAACACCAGTCACTGAAAGCAAGCATGCAGCTACAGCAAGCAGTTAGGAAGACCAATGGGATGTTGGCCTTCATTGCAAGAGGACTGGAGTAGAAGAGCAAGGATGTCTTACTGCAGCTGGACAGAGCCTCGGTGAGACCACACCTGGAGTCTTGTGTACAGTGTTCCTCTCCTTATCTGAGGAAGGATGTACTTGCCACAGAGGGAGAGCAGTGAATGTTCACCAGACTGATTCCTGGGATGGCAGCATTGATGTCTGAGGGGAGATTGGGTCGGCTGGGCCTGTATTCACTGGAATGTAGAAGAGTGAGCGGGGATCTAATTGAAAGGTATAAAATTCTGACAGTGCTGGACAGGCTGGAACTGCTCACACACAGATAGAGAACACTCCCACAGTCTCACTCACAATGTGAAACTATTAAAATTGGGGTTGTTCTGGGAGCCAGAATGAAAGGATATCAGATATCGGAGGATGGTGGGACAACAGGAGCTGGGGAAGGCCCATAGGCACAAATTAACACGGTGAATTTTGGACCCTGTGGGGTGACAGTTGTCTGAATACAGATTCTATCTTATTGTAACATTCGGTACCACATGTACTGAGCTCACCAGCATTTGCAGAAGCCATTATATAAAGACCGTTCTGTCTGTATTGTGTGAATCCAATCTTGAAATTTGCACTCATGTTGCTAATTCTGCCAAGACAGAAACAGAAAGAGTGTTTGAATTCTCCGTGATTCGACCCCTTAACGATATTGGGCAATTTAACATGGCCAATCCAGCTAACTTGCACATCTTTGGATTCTAAGGGGCAATTTACCCTGGCCAATCCAGCTAACCTTTGCATGTTTGGAGTGTGGTAGGTAACCGGGGTACCCGGAGGAATCCCACGCAGACACGGGAAGAATGTGGAGACTCAGAGAGACAGTCACTCAGGGCTGGAATTGAACCCGGGCCCCTGGCGCTGAGAGGCAGCAGTGCTAACCATGGTGCCACCTTGCCTATGGGCCGTCCCCAGCTCCTCCTGTCCCACCATTCTCCTATATCAGTTTTTCTGTAATTAAGGTTCCCAAAGCATGCCCATGCTGTCAGACCTGCTGAGATTTTGCAGCATTTTCTGTTTTTGTTTCAGTTTTAAGTTTAGGTTTACTTATTAGTGTCACAAGTAGGCTTACATTAACACTGCAACGAAGTTACTGTGAAAATCCCCAAGTCGCCACACTCCGGCACCTGTTCGGCTACACTGAGGGAGAATTTAACATGGCCAACGCACCCTAAACATCGTGTCTTTCAGACTGTGGGAGGAAAGTGGAGCGCCCGGAGGAAACCCACGCAGATACGGGGAGAATGTACAGACTCCGCACAGACAGTGAACAAGCCGTGAATCGAACCCGGGTCCCTGGTGCTCTGAGGCAACAGTGCTAACCTCTGTGCCACCCACTGCAAACACAACACACAGAGTAAAATCCCCTCTGCTCTGTCCAAGGAATTTTTAATTGCAGATTTTTAGATTGACTTTAAGGAAAAACAGAACTCACTGTGAAAATCCCCCAAGTCGCCACACTCCGGCACCTGTTCGGCTACACTGAGGGAGAATTTAGCACGGCCAATGCACCCTAACCATCGTGTCTTTCAGACTGTGGGAGGAAAGTGGAGCAGCCGGAGGAAACCCACGCAGACACGGGGAGAATGTGCAAACTCAAAACACACAGTCATCCGAGGCTGGAATTGAACCCGGGTTCCTGACGCTGTGAGGCAGCAGTGCCAACCACTGTGCCATTGTACCACCCTGCTCTGAAAACACTTCCAACCCAAACACAACACACAGAGTAAAATCCCCTCTGCTCTGTCCAAGGAATTTTTAAATGCAGATTTTTAGATTGACTTTTTAGGAAAAACAGAACTCAAATTGCTCAGCATCCCAGTGTGGACTCTTGTTTATTTCAACCATGATCTCATCCCTGCAGATTCAAACATGAAGTTTAAGCTGTGGATACAGTTGTGTCTGTCTGTCTCAGAGTTTGTGTATTCAGTCTTTCACTGCCTTTTAAACTTATCTGAAGAATTTGAATGCTGGATGTTGCTTAATCATTCCTTTCTCTCAGCACATGGAACTGGTGAAACTTCAAGAGTCACAATCTAATGTCAGTAACAAAGAACTGTATCTTTATTCATCCAGCATTTCCAATCTCTGAATAGATCACACACATTTCCAGAATGCAGGAAGCTCTCAATGGAAACTGCTTCCAATTATTCCCCAATACAATTGTTCACACTTTACTGTGAACTACATTCCACTGACATTCCCAAAGCAGCCACAGAAAACTGACTGGTTATTTTAAACATTGAAACTGAACTATATTGACTTACGATTCACTCACATTGTACAGAAATGTTGCCCCTGTGGGATGACAGTTTGGGAGTAACATTGCAACATTAAGGTCCCCTGCGTATTGTGTTTGACAACATTTGCAGCATTTCCAAAATATCAGCGACATTGCTGTGTGTATTGTGTGAATACAGCTGTGAAATATCCACACATATTGAACTCCCACTGCTGCTGCCTTTTCATCATTTATAAACACACAAACTAGAAGCAGGAGGAGGCCATTCGGCCCTTCCAGCCTGCTCCAACATTCATTATGATCATGGCTGATCATCAAATTCAACATCCTGATCCCACTTTAGCCCCAAGAGCTCCATCCAATTGCTGGATAAAATTAGATTCCTCTTTGTTCCCACATTGAAGCGATCGAAGAGTGGATTCATCAAGTGTTTCGATGCAGAGAAAACCTCCCTCTACACTGTCCCCATCAAGCACTCCCAGGACAGATACAGCACGGGGTTACATACACAGTAAAGCTCCCTCTACACTGTCCCCCCATCAAACACTCCCAAGACAGGTACAGCAAGCACAGCACGGGGTCAGGAACAGAATAAAGCTTCCTTTACACTGTCCCCATCAAACACTCCCAGGACAGGAACAGCATGGGGTTAGATACAGAGTAAACCTCCCTCTACACTGTCCCCATCAAACACCCCCCAGGACAGGTACAGCACGGGGTTAGGTACAGAGTAAAGCTCCCTCTACACTGTCCCCATCCAACACACCCAGGACAGATACAGCACGGGGTTAGATACAGAGTAAAGCTCCCTCTACACTGCCCCCATCAAACAGTCCCAGGACAGGTACAGCACGGGGTTAGATACAGAGTAAAGCTCACTGTACACTGTCCCCATCAAACAGTCCCAGAACAGCTACAGCACAGGGTTAGATACAGAGTAAAGCTCACTGTACACTGTCCCCATCAAACAGTCCCAGAACAGCTACAGCACAGGGTTAGATACAGAGTAAAACTCCCTCTGCACTGTCCCCAACAAACTCGCCCAGGACAGGTGCAGCACGGGTTTAGAGACAGAATAAAGCTCCTTCGATACTGTCCCCATCAAACACTCCCAGAACAGGGACAGCATGGGTTAGATACAGAGTAAAGTTCCCTCTACACTATCCCCATCAAACTCTCCAAGAACAGATACAGCAGGGGGTTAGATATGGAGTAAAGCTCCCTCTACAATATCCCCATCAGACAAACCAAGGACAGGTACAGCACGGGATTAGATACAGAGAAAAGCTCCCTCGACACTGTCCCCATCAAACACTCCCAGGACAGGTACAGCACGGGTTTAGATACAGAGTAAAGCTCCCTCGACACTGTCCCCATCAAACACTCCCAGGACAGGTACAGCATGGGGTGAGATACAGAGTAAATCTCCCTCTACCCTGTCCCCATCAAACTCGCCCAGCACAGGTACAGCACGGGATTAGATACAGCGTAAATCTCCCTCTACATTGTGTGTGTGAGAGAGAATATGAGTTTGTGTGTGTGTGAGAGGGAGAGTGTGAGAAAGAGACAATGTGTGATGAAGACAGAGTGCGTCTGAGAGAGAGTGAGTGTGTGTGTGTGAGAGAGAGAGTGTGTGTGTGAGAGAGAGAGTGTGTGTGTGTGAGAGAGAGAGTGTATGAGAGAGAGAGTGTGTGTGTGTGTGTGTGTGAGAGAGAGAGAGTGTGTGTGTCTGAAAGTGTGAGAGAGTGTGTGTGAGAGAGAGAGAGAGTGTGTGTGAGAGAGTATGTGTGTGTCTGAGAGTGTGAGAGAGTGTGTGTGTGAGAGAGAGAGCGTGTGTGAGAGAGAGTGTGTGTGTGTGAGATAGTATGTGTGTGTCTGAGAGTGTGAGAGAGTGTGTGTGTGAGAGAGAGAGAGCGTGTGTGAGAGAGTGTGTGTGTGTGAGATAGTATGTGTGTGTCTGAGAGTGTGAGAGTGTGTGTGTGTGAGAGAGAGTGCGTGTGTGTGAGAGAGAGTGTGTGTGTGTGAGAGAGATAGTATGTGTGTGTGTGAGAGAGAGAGAGCGTGTGTGTGTGTGTGTGAGATTATGTGTGTGTCTAAGAGTGTGTAAGAGAGAGTGTGTGTGTGTGAGCTGATCTTTTTCTACAGTCTATCGGTAACTGCAACATTATATTCTGCACCCTTTCCTCTCCTTCTCCCTGTGTACTCTATGTACAGAATGTTTTGTCTGTATAGCGCACAAGAAACAATACTTTTCACTGCATCCCAATACAAATCAATCAAATCAAATCAAATTAACATGGTGAAGTTTGGGCCCTGTGGGGTGACAGTTGTCTGAATACAGATTCTATCTTATTGTAACATTCAGGTACCACGTGTACTGAGCTCACCAGCGTTCTGTCTGTATTGTGTGAATCCAGTCTTGAAATATCCACTCATGTTGCTAATTCTGCCAAGACAGAAACAGAAAGAGTGTTTGAATTCTCCGTGATTAGACCCCTAAACGATAAACAACATGGTGGATGAGAGGGATAGAGACGGAAAGGGAGAGAGAGAGAGGAAGAGAGAGAGATGGAGCAATGCAGAGTAACAGAGAGACAGAGAGAGAGTGTGTGCGAGAGAGAGAGTGTGTGCGAGAGAGAGAGTGTGTGCGAGAGAGAGAGTGTGTGCGAGAGAGAGCGTGTGCGTAAGAGTGGGTGTGTGTGTGTGTGTGTGTGTGAGAGGGAGTGTGTGCGAGAGAGAGTAAATGTTTGAGAGAGAGTGTCTGTGTGAGAGAGAGTGTGTGTGTGTGAGAGACTGAGTGCATGTGTGTGAGAGTGTGTCAGTGAGAGAGAATGCATGGGTGAGAGTGTGTGAGCGTGAAAGTGTGTGTGAGAGAATGTGTGTGAGAGAGAAAGTGTCTGTGACAGAGAGAAAGAGCGTGAGTGTGAGAGGGAGAGTGCATAAGAGATAGTGTATGTGTGTGAGAGAGATAGAGAGAGCATGTATGTGTGTGTGTGTGTGTGTGTGTGTCTGTCTGAGAGCGTGTAAGGAGAGCGTGTGTGTGACCTGATCTTCCTCTACAGTCTATCAGTAACTGAATCATGGGATTAGATGCAAAGTAAAGCTCCCTCGACACTGTCCTCATCAAACACTCCCAGGAAAGGTACAGGTACAGCACAGAGTTCGATACAGAGTAAAGCTCTCTCTACACTGTTCCCATCAAACACTCCCAGGACAGGTACAGCACGGGGTTAGATACAGAGTAAAGCTCCCTCTGCACTGTTCCCATCAAACACTCCCAGGACAGGTACAGCACGGGGTTAGATACAGAGTAAAGCTCCCTCTACACTGTCCCCATCAAACACTCCCAGGACAGGTACAGCACGGGGTTAGATATAGAGTAAAGCTCCCTCGACACTATCCCCCATCAAACACTCCCAGGACAGGGAGAGCACGGGGTTAGATACAGAGTAAAGCTCCCTCTGCACTGTTCCCATCAAACACTCCCAGGACAGGGACAGCACGGGGTTAGATACAGAGTAAATCTACCTCTACACTGTCCCCATCCAACACTCCCAGGACAGGGACAGCATGGGGTTAGATACAGAGTAAAGCTCCCTCTACACTGTCACTATCAAATAACTATCAAATCTCCACATCATGACTGTCAAACATTCCAATGACAGATGCAGCATGGGGATAGATACAGGGAAAAGCTGCCTACACATCAATCACACCCAGGACAGGTACAGCATCGGGTGAGATACAGCGTAAATCTCCCTCTACATTGTGTGTGTGAGAGAGAATGTGTGTGTGTGAGAGGGAGAGTGTGAGAAAGAGAGACAATGTGTGATGGAGACAATGTGCGTCTGAGAGAGAGTGAGTGTGTGTGTGAGAGAGAGTGTGTGTGTCTGAGACTGTGAGAGAGTGTGTGTGTGAGAGAGAGTGAGTGTGTGTGTGAGAGAGAGTGTGTGTGTCTGAGAGTGTGAGAGAGTGTGTGTGCGAGAGAGAGAGCGTGTGTGTGTGAGAGATTATGTGTGTAAGAGAGAGAGTGTGTGTGTGAGCTGATCTTTTTCTACAGTCTATCGGTAACTGCAACACTATATTCTGCACCCTTTCCTCTCCTTCTCCCTGTGTACTCTATGTACAGAATGTTTTGTCTGGATAGCGCACAAGAAACAATACTTTTCACTGCATCCCAATACAAATCAATCAAATCAAATCAAATTAACACGGTGAAGTTTGGACCCTGTGGGGTGACAGGTGTCTGAATACAGATTCTATCTTATTGTAACATTCAAGTACCACGTGTACTGAGCTCACCAGCGTTCTGTCTGTATTGTGTGAATCCAGTCTTGAAATATCCACTAATGTTGCTAATTCTGCCAAGACAGAAACAGAAAGAGTGTTTGAATTCTCCGTGATTAGACCCCTTAACGATAAACAACATGGTGGATGGGAGGGATAGAGAGAGAGAAGAAGAGAGAGAGAGAGAGATGGAGTGATGCAGAGTAACAGAGAGATAGGGAGAGGGAGCAATGCAGAGAGTAACAGTTAGACAGTGAGGAATAGAGATTAATTCAGATGGATAGTGAGTGTCAGGGGAGTCCAAGACGCTACATAAGCAAGGTAAAGATTTGAAAATGGAGGAGTGTTTCTTACCCACTTTTAAAAGACAATCCACACTCACACCAGTCACATTTCACACTCTCTGCTCAGTCCTGTGTTGAGGGGGTGTTGAGTGTGGGATCAGTGTTTGCTTTTCTCAAACCGCACTGATATTCCCAACAAGGGCAAGAGGTTTCAGTGTTTAAAAATGTAAACATTTAAAAACAAAAGCAGACAGGATTTGGTTAAATCTCACGGGATCCAGGGTGAGGTAGCCAAATGGATATAAAATAGGCTTGATGACAGGAGACAGAGGGTGGTTGTAGAGGGTTGTTTTTTTGGTCAAACTGGAGGCCTGTGACCAGCGGGGTGCCTCAGGGATCGGTGCTGGGTCCACTGTTATTTGTCATTTATATTAATGATTTGGATGAGAATTTAGGAGGCATGGTTTGTAAGTTTACAGTTGACACCAAGATTTGTGGCATAGTGGACAGTGAAGAAGGTTATCTCGGGTTGCAATGGGATCTTGATCAATTGGGCCAGTGGGCTGTTGAATGGCAGATGGAGTTTAATTTAGATAAATGCAAGGTGATACATTTTGGTGGATCGAACCAACACAGGACTTACTCAGTTAATGGTAGGGTGTTGGTGAGAGTTACAGAACAAAGAGATCTCGGGGTACAGATTGATAGCTCTTTGAAAGTGGGGTCACAGGTGGATATAGTGGTGAAGAAGGCATTCCACATGCTTGGTTTCATTGGTCAGAACATGGAATACAGGAGTTGGGACGTCTTGTTGGAGTTGTACAAGACATTGGTAAGACCACACTTGGAATGCTGTGTATTGTTCTGGTCACCCTTATAGAAAGGAGATGATTAAGCTGGAAAGTGTGCAGAAAAGAATTACTGGGATGCCAAGGGGTCCTGATGGTTTGAGTTATAATGAGAGGCTGGATACTCTGGGACTTTTTTTCCCTTGAGTTGGCTTAGTGGTGTTCTTATCGAGGTCTCTAAAATAATGAGGGCATGGATATAGCAGCTTTATAGAACCTTAGTTAGGCCGCACTTGGAATATAGTGTTCAATTCTGATCGACACACGACCAGAAAGATGTGGAGAATTTGGAGAGGGTTCAGAAAATATTTACCAGGATGTTGCCTGGTATGGAGGGCATTAGCTCTGAGGAGAGATTGGAGAAACTTGGTTTGTTCTCACTGGAACGACGGAGGTTGAGGGATGACCTGATAGAAGTCTACAAGATTATGAGGGGCATGGACAGAGTGGATAGTCAGAAGCCTTTTACCAGGGTGGAAGATTCAAAATCGAGGGGGCATAGGTTTAAGGTGTGAGGGGCAAGTTTTAAAGGAGATGTACAAGGCAAGTTTCTTTACACAGAGGGTGGTGGGTGCCTGGAACTCGCTGCCGGGGGAGGTAGTGGAAGCAGATACGATAGTGAGTTTTACGGAACGTCTGGACAAATACATGAATAGGATGGGAATAGAGGGATATGGTCCCCGGAAGGGTAGGGGGTTTTAGTTCAGTCGGGCAGCATGGTTGGTGCAGGCTTGGAGGGCCGAAGGGCCTGTTCCTGTGCTGTAATTCTCTTTGTTCTTTGATAAGCTCGTCAACATCTTTTCCAAAAGGGAGGGGAGTCTAAAACTAGAAGACGTAGGTTTAAGGTGAGAGGGGAGAGGGTCCAGAGGGCAATTCTTTTCACACAGAGGGTGGTGAGGGATTGGAACAAGCTGCCAGAGGTCGTAGTAGAAGCGGGTACAATTTTATATTTTAAAAAGCATTTAGACAGTTATTCTGGTAAGATTGGTATGGAGGGATTTGGGCCAAACGCAAGGCATTTGATACGAGCTTAATGGTAAAAACTGGGTGGCAGGGAAAAGTTGGGCCAAAGGGCCCATTTGTATCTGAGCTCTGTTTTCTGCCCGGAAACCATTTCTCAATCCATCCCAGTATTTTCCAAATTTGTGGATTGGACACAGTAAATTGCCGTTTCCTGTCCAAAGCTGTGTTGGTTCGGTGGATTAAGGTAAATGTGTGGGGTTACGGGGATAGGGCTGGGTCAAGGGCCTTGGTAAGATACTGTGTCAGAGAGTCAGTACAGACTCGATGGGCTGAATGGTCTCCTTCTGCACTGCAGGGATTCTGTGACTCTACTATTAAGATCCCTTTGTCATTTGAAGCTTCCAGCTAAAATGCTGACAATGCTGCCTATTTCTGTGCACTTTGGCAAACGTTCTGTCTCATCACCGGGCGACACGGTGGCACAGTGGTTAGCACTGCTGACTCACAGCGCCAGGGATCTGGGTTCGATTCCCCGCCTCGAGTGACTGTCTGTGTGGAGTTTGCACGTTTGCTAAATTGCCCCTTAGTGTCAGGGGGATTCGGGCCTGGGTGGGATTATTGTCGGGGCAGGCTTGTTGGGCTGAATGGCCTCATTCTGCAGTGTAGGAATTCTCTGGCTCTTGGATCTTAAATGGTTGATAAAGAGTGAAACTGAGACACAAACTGGGGCTTGGCAGCAGCAGACAGAATGGGAATCATTGCATCCTGCAGGGATTTTTATTACAGAATCAATTTCAGAAAATTTACAACTCAAAATCCACAACAGCAAAGTGTGGGATTGCAAACTTGGAATGATTAGCCTAGGACTAAAGTTTAAAAGCTCCAGATTGACATTCAGAAACAAGCGATGGCCTCACATCTTCAATTCTGTGATTGTCTGCCATCTCCTGCTCTGAATATTACAAAATCTCTGCCCCCTTCTTGCGTCTGGAGACTTTGAAAGTTACGCAGACATTGGTAAAACGTTCCTTTATCTCAAGGCATCTCCTGTGAAATACTCAACTTCTGCAAAGAGACACAATCTAATTGACACTTTCTGAATCTCCTTTCAAACAACCTCCCAACCCCATTGTGCAGGATGCAGGAATGTCACCTTTTGTCACATTCCCCAACACAATTGTTGACACGTTTTCGGGACAGGAAAAGTAGATTCAACTGACAGATTCTGAGCCCCAGGTTGAATCTTTAAGATGTAAAAATGAACTGAAAGCCCAGGTCTCTCTGTTCCTGCATCCATTTTAACATTGACCCATTGATTTTAAATTGCTTCTCCTGTGTGTAAAATACCATCTATCAACTTCAGGTTTGAACATTAATAAGCGACTGAGCATCAACTGTGAATTATAGAAGGTAGTTCCAAACTAATATCACACCTGGTGTGGCAAAGTGTTCCTGAATTTCACTCCAAAAAGTCTAAAACACGAAACATTGTCTAAAATCCAATGTCCCCCAAGTCCTGTCCCCATCAAACACTCCCAGGACAGGTACAGCACAGGGTTAGGTACAGAGTATAGCTCCCTTGACACTGTCCCCATTAAACACTCCCAGGACAAATACAGCACGGGGTTCAATACAGAGTAAAGGTCCCTCGACACTGTCTCCATCAAACACTCGCAGGACAGGGACAGCACGGGGTTCGATACAGAGTAAAGCTCCCTCTCCACTATCCCCATAAAACACTTCCAGGAGAGATACAGCATGGGGTTAGATACAGAGCAAAACTCCCTCTACACTGTCCCCCATCAAACACACCCAGGACAGGTTCAGCACGTGTTTAGATAGAGTGAAGCTCCCTATACACTGTCCCCATCAAACACTCCCAGGACAGGTACAGCACGGGGTTAGATACAGAGTAAAGCTCCCTCTATACTGTCCCCCATCAAACACTCCCAGGACAGGTACAGCACGGGGTTCGATACAGAGTAAAGCTCCCTCTCCACTGTCCCCATAAAACACTTCCAGGAGAGATACAGCACGGGGTTAGATACAGAGCAAAGCTCCCTCTACACTGTCCCCCATCAAACACACCCAGGACAGGTACAGCACATGTTTAGATACAGAGTGAAGCTCCCTATACACTGTCCCCATCAAACACTCCCAGGACAGGTACAGCACATGTTTAGATACAGAGTAAAGCTCCCTCTACACTGTCCCCCATCAAACACTCCCAGGACAGGTTCAGCACGTGTTTAGATACAGAATGAAGCTCCCTCGACACTGTCCCCATCAAACACACCGAGGACAGGTACAGCACGGGTTTAGATACAGAGTGAAGCTCCCTATACA